>NC_089208.1:179354-246577 GCF_963930695.1 Labrus bergylta | reverse complement strand
CTCTTCTCTGTCTCTCTCTCTCTCTGTCTCTCTCTCTCTCTCTCTCTCTCTTCTCTCTCTCTCTTCTCTGTCTCTCTCTGTCTCTCTCTTCTCTCTCTGTCTCTCTCTGTCTCTCTCTTCTCTCTCTCTGTCTCTCTCTCTCTCTCTCTCTCTTCTCTGTCTCTCTCTCTCTCTCTTTCTGTCTCTCTCTCTCTCTCTCTCTTCTCTCTCTCTCTTCTCTCTCTCTCTCTGTCTCTCTCTCTCTCTATGTCTCTCCTTTCTCTCTCTTCTCTGTCTCTCTCTCTCTCTCTCTCTCTCTCTCTCTTCTCTCTCTCTCTTCTCTCTCTCTCTCTCTCTCTCTTTTTGTGGTGTGTTCGGCCCCTGTCGGCTTTTTTTTTGCAGATTCGACATGTTGAATCTGCGTTGGCGGTCGGTGAGAGGAGTCTCTCTGATTGGCTGTTGGGAGGTTTCATTTCTCTCCAGCTCTCAGGTTCAGTAAAGCCTCCTGAGCATGTCTCTGTAGTCTCCATGCTGCGACTGTACTGCTGCAGACTTGCGATACTGTAAGGCTGCATGTATTCAATAGACTGAATTCTAATCCAAGCTGAGAGCTTTCACATCTGTCTGTCAATACAACTGGCAAGGACGGCTACTCTTCATTACAAAGAGCCGTGTGTGTGTGTGAGTGTGTGTTTACGTGTGTGAGTGTGTGTGTGTGTGTGTGTGTGTGTGTGCTCTCCACTAAATGAAATAATGAAATGTGTCACCTGCTCTCCTCTTCTCGTTGCATGTAATGAATCACATGTTGAAATGTTGCTCACTGGGAGCAATCTGTCTCTGTGAGAAAAACTGACCTCACTGTCTGCATCCTCCGGGGGAAAGTCCAACCGCAGCGCCCCCATGTGGCCACAGAGGGTAACTACCATTTGGGTATCTTTCTATTGACTGGACTATTTGTCCAGTGGGAAAATAATAACTAACTATGATCTACATTGTACTAAAACATTGCAATCACCAAGGTAACAGAACCAGACAGATAAAAAAGCCCCAACAAATGAGGCAGGATACAAAATAAGGGTCCATTAAACATACTAAGAGTGGGGGCACTGGGGGCTCAGTAGCAAGTGCACACCCTCCATGTGTGGAGGCCGTGGTCCTCCAGGCGGGTGGCCCAGGTTCAAATCCGACTGTGGCTCCTTTCCCGCATGTCATTCCCCTCTCTCTCTCTCTCTCCCTGATTTCCAGCTCTGTCCACTGTCCTATCTCTCTCCTAGAGAAGAAGATTCTTAAAATCAGGACATTTTCTAAGAATTTCCCCTCAAAGTTAGGACTAGATCCTTGTAAAGATGAAAGTTATTCACAAAGTGTCTTAGCCCTTAAGAGAGCTCCTCAGGTGTCAAACTGTGAGGAGGACTTTTAACAAGATGAAGAGTTTCTCAAGCTGAGGAGAAAATGGAGAAATGTTCTCAAAACACTACATGAAGAATAATCTTTTTGAATCATTGTTGGCCGAACAGGCACAAAATAATTTGTGCAGATATTCATCTCTGACTTTCTTCAGTACAAAGTGAGACATGAATGTTGAGTTTCTGTATATGTTTTCACCTCCACATGTGCATCCAATCCCTAATTAAGACCCTTCATGGTGATGTAAGCATGTGCAGAGTGGGCATGTTATTTCAAACATCTTGTAGGCTATGCAACAAGATATACAAACATTAATGGGCAGAAACAAATCATAACTTGACTTGTTGTGTCACAAAGTCTCTAAAATGAATTTAATAATGACCTTTACTGGGGAAGTAAAACTCTTCTCGCGTGATGGTGTTGGAGGAAGCACTTCCTATTTCAGTTTTCAAAGGCGAAGATATTTTTATTTTTTATGTTTGGGGGAGAAATAGAAGCCTGTGGTGCTGGTGGTTGTGCGTCAAAGCCATCGTTAAAATGTCATCTGTTGCCTTTCATGTGTTTGCACCGAGCTGAAACCAAACTTCTTCCTGTTGAGAGATTCTGTTTTAAGATAATACGACATGAATATATTTCCCACCAACAGCATGCAGCATGAATTAGACACACAATTAGAACTGAAGCTTAGATTTATCATAAATATTCCTGGATTGTGGCTGCTTAATTTGCTGAACAATCACCTTTTAAACCCTAGATTTTTGAATATACTCTTTATAGAATATGTTGGCGAGAGAATATGAACATTGGCCAAAGAAAAATCTAAATTATGCATTTCATCTTGTCTTAAGAGGCAGGGGAATCTTTTTTTCCTTCCTTAGTCCTTCCTTAATATGATATAAAATATGAACACCTGTCAACATGTTGTACTTTTAAGGAGTCCCTCTGTAAGAATTAGTCATCCTCTCCATGTGGCGTTTATGTTTTACAGTTGATGAAGACAGCCGGAGTAAATTAAGGATTTGTATCATAGATTCTATCCACAGCTCCTGCGGCCGAGGCAGACTCAGAGGGCAGAACAAACACCTAGCTGTGGGAGTGTCACCCACCTGGGGGAGGGGCTACTGCCCTTTGTGATGTCATGAAGGGAAAATCTCCAAACGGCCTGTGTGAGCACACATTTTCTGAAAAGTGGAGCAGGCAGAAGACGGAGCGGAACAGTTGAACACTGTTCAACTGTTAAACACTGTCTGTTAAACACAGAGTTAGAAAAACATGGTAAAGTATATTCTGCATCATACATGACCTTTAAAGTCAGTGAGCCCCTGGTGGCGAGTGTGGAGAATAGCAGAAGGAACATGCTGTGCAAAAATAATCAGACACGACGAATGATTTATTCTTAAGGATGATTTTTATGTTTGTCCAAAATGAAGTGCAGATTTTCTATTACCTCAAACGGCTTGAAAATAGCATGTACAGCTGCCATAAATAGGAAGCTCATGCCTCTGAGCCTCCCGAGGTTTAGCTTATAGGCCCTGAATGTTTACGGCCCCGAGCAGGCTTCGCCTCATGTTTAATGTACATAAAGTCTTATAGTGTCATGAGATCAGATGTACGGTACATACTGTGACGGTCAGTTACTCATCAGCTGCAGCTGCTGCCAGGTTGACTTGACACCATTTAAAGAATTAATCTCTACCTGAATCACATGAGGCGCCGAACCGTTCCATTTGTAGCCACATGCGTCAATGAAAAAGCAATATACAGTATTGAGGGGTTATAACAAGAGGTGAATTGTTAAAGTTTCTTGAAGCTAGCTTGAAGCTAGTCCCAGATCATCTCGCTGTAGGTTGGGGGGCGCTCCGTCAACTCGAGAGCCCGGCCTCTACTCATGAAATCGTATATTATTGTATTGTAATACATCGTATGCTTACTCATGGTATCATATCATCATAAGTTGATACAACTTAAATGCCAAATATGCATCAGACAAAAAATGGTGTCACATTGTATGAGATTGCATCCCATCCCATTGCATGGCATTTGGTGAGGTTTATCATACTGCATCTATCATATTGTTTGATATTGTATAATTTAGTGAAAAGTCAAAAAGTTAAACAAACATCCCTCAGTGGGTGCTGGATCCAAAAAACATGAATAGGTAAAGATGCTCTTGAGCATGTTGGCTCGAAACATCACTTTTTAATAAATCCTTCAAACAGGAGCTTCTTGGTGTTCAGATCTTGTTTTACTTTCTTTCCCTATTGATTGATGTAGTATCATATGGTATCATATCGTTTGTTCAACAACTAGAGATAAAAAATAAGAATAGATAAAAACTTTCGGTTGTGGCTAAATATAATTTAGAATATAAAAACTTTTAATGAGTTATTAACACACAAAGCCTGAATATCACACTGTGTTTCAAGATGGAATTGAAAAACAATCTGATTTTTAATGTCATTTTAAGATCTTTGGACTTTTACAGCTAATGGAAAACAGAACACAACATATGGCGTGGGATCTGCCTGCACGTCCTCTGACATAATCCACTGGGAGATTTCATGTTCCCATGCTGTTGGGATGTTAACTTTAGCTCGGCTGTTGCAGACTGTAAAGCTAAAGATAGTATGTTTGAATGTCCTATTGTCTTAACATGACAGTTTAAAGGTCGTGCATTTTCGGGGTGCTGTAGCTCAGGCACCCGTGTACAGAGACTACAGTCCTTGTTGCACGGGTCGCAGGTTTGGTTCCCGATCTTGACGCTGTACATCTCTCCATCTCCCTACTTTTCCTGTCTATATTTCAGCTTCATATGTTTGCTCACAGACTTGATTAAGCACACTGACACTAGTTTTAATTATCTGCTTGTTTGCTTTAAAAAACATGAAGAAAAATACATTGGGCCTAGAATAGAGCTTTGAGGAACACCTCGAGATTTGTCAATCACCCATGACTGCCATCTCTTGGGTCTGTCATGATTGAAGTAATTCAAACATTGATCCAAAATGTAACTGGACTTGGTTGAAGGTCTTGAAGTCACCTGTCCTTCGAGAGGCTTTTCAAGTTCTGAATTAACTAAGTAAGAAAACAGTTGCTTATTTACACATCCAGGAAGTACAGAAAACAATCATTTATTCAGAGTTGTGTTAGTTGCCACCTGGCAAAAGTCCAAAGTTTAATGTAGCTAAAGGTTTCTGTTAAAGGAAGTGTTTTCCTTCAGTTGTTCTCATGTGCTTACTTGCTGGCTGATTAATATTGGGTTTCTGTTTAAAGTTTTACAAAGGGAACAGTCTACACTGGGTTAGGGTTAGGGTTATTAAGTGACATAATGTGTTGTGATTCTACATAAATATGAATCTGTATAAGTATCTTAACTGCTTTATGTGGTTTAAACCTCCCTCCTAATGAAGGATGCTGACACACAGATTTCAGTGATGTTGAATCAAAACAACACACACAGCCGTGATTGGACCTTTAACAGGACCTGAGTCACAAACCATTATAACACTCCAGTTACACATTTCAAGTTATCTTGAATTAAATTTGGGTTGAACGTGTCATGAGTGTCCAGTATCATTGGTCTTTACACAATTTCCTGAATCATCCTGCATCAACTGTTCCAGATCGGACACAGTACACAATGTTTTCTCCTCCTTAATGAAAGAGGAGCCCCCCTGGGTGAGGCCAGGGGTCGGGGCAGGCGCAGCTCCCCGGGTCCCTTTTCATTGCAGCTGGCCGAGGATTTTACTGCCTAGAACTACACAGGAATGTTCACGTCTTGGTTTTCCTGAAGGACATAATGTTTTATTGCGCCGCAGACACCATTTCTGTCTCTCCTTGTTTGGCAGCTATGTGGCATGGCAACAAGTGTTTGCTTTCCCTCCTGGGGTGGATTAGGTTTAGAGGAAGGTGAAGAGGAGGCGGATACTTTACCAACAAACAAAAAACAAACAGCAGCGAGCCAGAGCGGTGGCGAGGCAGACGACATCACAGCCTCAACAACAATCACAGGTAGGCTAAACACATCGGCAATGCATCTGAAATAAAGCATGATTCCACTTTGACTGCAAGCCTCAGATATGCATTTATCCATACTATTTTTTTAACAAATGTTTAGGGAAAGTTTTGCAAGCTTTCTTAGTCACCCAGTTAACTCATTAATGCTGCTTGGTGCCAAACTCCAAACTGTGTCCTGTTTCAGCAGCTCTATGTTCTGGTATAAAGTAACACTAAACTCCACATGTAAAACAAGCGGCAACCTCCGGTGCTGAAAACTGAAGCGCAAACTGAAGTGCAAAATCCTGCAGTTCTTCGAGTGTCCACTAGAGGCTGGCTGCAGAAGCACAGGAAGTCACATACACACCCATTCTAAAAAGCAGAAATAAACATGTTTACAGCCTGGTTCAAAAAACGAAATAAAATCTGCTTAGCTCGTTTCTCAACGGTCACACTGTAGGGGGGTTAATTTTTTGACGACTCATCCGTTTTGATTTGATGAAGGATAAGAGTTATTCACAATAAGGTGTGTGCAAAAACATTTTTAGGGAAAAAAAAGTTATTTTTCTTTTTTCAAGTTTGATTTTTTTTGGTTGCAAAATGACCCCTTTATATTATTTTGTACCACCTGTTTATTTTCAATTTCATCATTTCAACCACACTTTTTTAAAGCAGTTAAACAAAGTATGTGAAGCTTCGTTGTAGCTGCATTTTACTTCAGTGCAAAGTCATGAGTTGTTTGCAAAGTTATGCTTTCAAAGTAGCTTCCCACAACACAGCCCACATAATCTATTAAAAGCATTGTCTTGGTGGGACACCGGCACACACAGCTCATGCTGCAACATGTGATTCATGACGACAGGGCGTGCGTCACTGTATTGACTTTATTAGTGTCCTGAAATGCTGTTGTATATATTCATTTAGTTGTTTAATTAATGCTTATAATATAACAGTCGTAACAAACATGTTATGGTCTGTTTCATCTGCCAGCCAATCAGAGAGGCTTGTTGTTCTTGGCCGTGACTTCAAGACATCTAATTGAGTCTTAACTGGAGACAGCAGTGCAGCAACATTAACTCAGGATGGGAAAAGACAATCTGATTCCGGGTCTCAGTGTCATTAGAGTGCTATGTGAGTAAGAGCTGCCCTCCTGGGCATGCAGTGCACTTAGGAGGCATAGTGTTCATTGTTAGAGCTGTAGTATGTGGGCTGGTTGGTTTTCAGAGCTCACACTGCTGATAGATTTCATCTGAGTGGATTCTCAACCACTTCAGATCGACTAAAACTGATAGGCCTGAATAATCCCCTTCAATCAAAGCTAAAGTCTCAGTATCTCAGCCATCTGAAGAGGATTAGATCATATTCCAGTCAAAGTACAAAATGCCAAAGCTTCAGGAATACACCAGCATAAAAAAGTCAGACAGTTAGTTGGTAAAATGGTCTTGCGAACTACATTTTGATGCAATGCATACTTTATTACCGCTCTCACATGGACGGTCACTTTCCATGTGACAGCGGTAATAAAGGTCAAATACAAAGCCAATTAACGAAAAGCCGTGTGTCTAGCTCCAGCCTTTAAAGTCGGATCTGTACGTTTGGCACCCCAACAGGAAGGTAGCAAAGAAGTAGGACGGTACTGATTGGTTACTTTGGTACCATTCCCAACTTTTGACAGTGGAAACGTCAATAAATGCAAACCTAACCGAACTAAGCTGAACCATTTCAGCGCTTTGTGGAAACAGGGCTTTAGGGTCTTTAATAACCTATAGTGTGAGGGCACTCACTCTTTCTGCTCAGTGAGAGTGTTGAGAGAATCAACTCATTGCAATGAGGTGTGTGTGGCACTGATTGGCTGTGATTAAGCCCAGGTGTGGGGAGTTTTTATATACTCTGAGTCTCCAGTTTTCGGTGCTGACTCATTATCTCACCTTCAGAGGTAGTGAGAGGTTCTCTCTGTGGTTTCTCGAGTGGTTGGTGTATCTATAAACACCAACTAAGAACTTTCTGCATTAGATTTCCATTGCCTTTCTCCTCCTGCCTTTCGTTTTGTGTTTTCTGGGTCTCCTGGACAATTTTGGTTTTGAGTCAGCTGATTGGCAGCAGTGGTTTAGTTAATCCTTTTTGGTGCATTATTTAGGTTAGGAAGCCTGTTTTGACACCCCTGGGTCCGCACTTGTGTCCCAATCCCCCCCCCCCCCCTTTTCTGACACTATAGTTTGTTTGCTTTGGACTTCATCATGACCATCACCAATTTGGACCAAACATTGTAGAATAATTACCTCAAGTTTGGTCCGTGTTCACACAGAGAAATTTGCCAGTGGACCAAAATGTGTGATGCTCAAGGATGATACTCTCTAATTGGTCAGAAATTCTTGCGTCTGTCAAAATGGACAGACAGCAACACGGATTGATGTTGGCTCTGGTCATCGGTTTTTAAATTACGAAGGATACAGTTTGAAAATGAGGCGCAAACATAATGTTTATGTTCTGGAGTCTGCACAAATATTGCACTCAAACTCAACTTCATGGTGTAGAAAGCAGCACAATTGTGAGTGATTTAGCACATTTTTTTATATTGTTTCTTTATGTATCCTATCAAGTGATGGACGCCCAACCCACCAACAACTTTAATGTTCTTGGAGCTTCCAAGCTTCCTATCATGTCTAGGCTGACTTAAAATAATTCCACTTATACTTAGAGGTCTCAAAAATGTCACAGGACCACGAACTGATCCCTGGGGGATGCCACACAACAATTTGCAGAGAATTATGCCATTCTATTTCTGTAAAGGAGCTGGTAAACTACCATAATTCTGGATATATATTGAGTCTTGACTGTAGTGAGAATGTGGGGCCCCTTTGTTGTGCATATTGAGCTGTATGAGGAGTGAAACCTTCTACACTCCTGGCACTGGTTGGAGAGTTGTGAGTGTTGGATGATCTTAAGTGAGTGACAACGGTCCTGCATGTTGTCAGCAGGAGTGAGTCGTCCTCTGCCACGATTTACAGTCAATGGAGATATGTGAGCCAGCACGGAGAGACTGATCCAAATCTGAGCAGGAGAGGAGGAGATCTCTACTCGGGAGCAGCTAACACTCCTTCACATTGTTGGCTATAAAAAGAAAAGCCATATAGCATGTTACAGACCTGTCTGCTTTGACATATGTTAAAAGTAATAGGACAGAAAACAAACACAGGGGATGCATTAAAACCATTTTTTGATGTAAAAATGTTTAATTTGGAGGGAAAATTCTTGAATTCTTTACTTTCTGTCAACAAACTGGAATATCCAAAGCCACTTCTGCTGGTTGCGCGTTACTCTGGTTAATAATGTCTGTTGCAGAGGTAAAAAGAAACAGCTGGAGCATACAGTAGAAACACTGCAGGGGGTGGCAGACGAGGTGGTGAAAAGATAAATAAGAAATAATGTGGAGGGAAACAGAAGCCCCCACTGTGAATGGCATGTCTGCTATTTGTGGACGAGGGACAGAGAGGGACGGGGAGGGGTTTGAATTGCGTCGGATTTGCCACCGCAAACCGTAAGCTTGTGAACAAACTGTTGTCGACATATCAATCACTCATGGAAACTTTGAGTAGGCTTCAGAAATACAAGACACAGTTTATAAGACAAGGCTAACAATATTCTGCATTTCTGCATTTCTTAGTGTAAATTATATAACAGCTGATTCCGATCAAGCAATCTGATTGGACAAGAGCCTTTCCATGATGATCTAGGATGGGAAACTTTGGTCAACGCAAGGGCCACCTTAATTTAATTCTCACTGCCAGAGGGCCAAATTGTAGCATACAAAAACAATTACATTCAAATATGTCTCAAATTTAACTCAACATATACAAGTGATCCAATATTATTATGGACATATTTCAGATTTTGTCTTGTTTTCCAAATACTTCCAATTAATTGACATGTAAATATTTAACTGAGGGCCATATTGAGGGTTGATGGGGGCCGCCAGTTGCCCACCCCTGATCTAGGAGAACAACATCACTGGGACTTTTCTCAATATGTATCACTCTGCCTGAATACTTTTAATTAACATTTACTGCTGACAGTGTTTTTCTTAAATAATCAATTTCATATCTCAGAATCACTCAAGAGACTTTAATTTCACTGGTTTCATGATCAAATTCATCAAAATCTTTAAACATACAAGGAAAGGTTCATATTACAGAGGAGCTGCTCTGTGGTAACCATGGACACCAACAGTAGAACAGAATGTTTGGGTTGTTTAGCAACAGTCTAATTTCAGTTAAATTGGGGGACTAGTTGAGCTGTTGTTGATTTTTTACTTTTTACTTATTTTTCCTGCTTGAATAACTGTTGTATAAAAGTAATATCACACTCGAGGGGTCAAGATGTTGTTCTGTACATCAGTGCTGATTATCAGTACAACATCACACCCTCTCATGGGATATCATGGGTAAATCAATAACGGGGATATGATCAAAATCTTGTCTGCGTTTAGCCAATACCTCAATATACCTCATTAATTTCTTTCAATTGAACTTCTCTGTTGTTTTTAAAGATTTGGAAACACATCGGTGTTATGCTATGTTGCAATTTTTCAATGGAAAAAAACCTTCTTTGACTAAAGTCTGAGAAAGGGGACCTATAAATATGGTGTTTTCTTTTTGTTTGCCAAAAGCTACAGTGATCAGCTGGATATGAAAAATGAATGCGCCCTTTCAAAACGAAGGGCTTTAAAGTTTTTTTTGGAACCGATTGACTTTGGTCTGAGTACATTACCTCAGCTATTGATGTAATGTTTTGGTTTTGTTTGTTGGTCGGCAGGATTAAAGAAAAGCTACCAACCAATTTTGATGAAACTTGGTAGAAAGGTGTGTTAGAGTCCAACAAACAATCAAAGTTTGTAGTTACTCTGGATTTGTCTCGGACACAAGCAACTTGTAAGTCTTACAATTGTGTAAGTTTATCTTTACATAGGTTCATTTGGACAATGGTTTGCAGATTTGTATCATATACAAATGTGAGCTATTTACTTTGAGATTTCCCCTCTTCAGGTGCATCTCTAATTGGTAAGATTATCATTTGGGGGGAAACGTTGTAAATTTTAATGGTAGCTTATTCTTGAAATAAAACAAATAACCAACAATGAATGAATCAAATAATCCACGGCAACACAATTCTTTTTCTCAACTTCCTGTCCAACAGTATGGTTGATATTCTTGTTAAACTCAGCCCTATCTGATGACTGCTCCAAAAACCTACTTTCCCCACAAGGACCATTATGGTTTCATGTTAACTTCTCGTCCTCTGGAGGCTGCCGGGGGTCGTAACTCAGCCTTTTTTCAAAAGGCCAGGGAAAGCCCTGGAGCAAGAGAGACACCAATAGGTTTGTGGGTTGGAGGGATGTAACACTATGTATAGCTCTGAAAACAGAGAGGAGGGTTTCAGGGGTAGAGGAGACTGGGAAGACTTTGACCCTGTGGATCAAGGGCTGTGGAGGACGGAGGGTTTGCATACCAGGCGGAGCACATAAGAGGAGCTGCTAGGGTCCTGCACCTCTCTTTACAGCCAAACGTGACATTTCAGTGGATTCTTTTTCTTCTAAATCAAGTTTCTGCCTTTACAAAGCAGGACAGAAATAACACAAACGTACCAGAGGAAGGCTCTGAATGGTTCTTAAACTTAACTCTTAGGACTTGAGTTCTTACCATACCAACAACAGATCTCGTGAGTAAAGCTCTTCTCAACTAGCACCACTTATCTTTTTCCCGGTTTGAAAAACTCAATTTAAACCCAGTTGAATGCTCAGATATTCAAGGAAATTCAAATTCAAGGAATGTCGAATATCCTCAAAGAAGCATTTTATAGAGCATGCATAAGGAATAGGAGAGCCAGTTTGTAAACAGTGAGTACAGCTTTACAAATGGCTCTCTGTTTTATTAGCTTAACCTATGAGGACATTTTTTTTGTATCCTAGAATGGTTGAACATATTTCCATATTTGTCACAGACTTTTGGTTCTCAAAGGATGAATACCCTCAAACTTTTAATTAAGAATAAATATCTACCAGATACTGGAAAAATACTTAAGTTATGTAGCTGCATGCTACAGTTAGTGCTAATACTTACACGCAAACAGTCGTGGTATACTGACTATTTGTCCTGGTTTGTCCAGAATCGTCCCCGACTGACACCAACCATCGGTGTTAAGAGGCTTCCTTTGATTTTTTTTTTTTACCCTTTTAATGGAGAGACAGGACAGTGGATACAGGTTGGAAATCAGGGAGAGAGAAAGCAGGGAATGACATCCGGGAAAGGAGCCACAGGAGGGACTCGAATGCAGGCCGCCCGGATGACCAGGGCCTCCATACATGGACCACTGCGCCACCAGAGTCCTAGTTAAAGAGGCTTCCTGGGGTTTTGGAGATAGCCTCAAGCAGACACTCAAAGAACTGCGATTTTTTTGGTACTGTCATAGGTGTTTGAGAGAGTCAGCTTTTCTAATATGGCAACCGCCATGGATGAGCTTCCAAAACAACCCTTTAGAAACCAATGGATGATGTCACTCAGACTTCGTCCATGTTTATGCCGTCTATGGTGTAAACCTACTTTGTAATAAATCTCTATCTGATAGTGATTGTTCTCTCAGATTAACGCAAATAGAAAAACGTATTACTAACTTTACGATGGCTGTTTACAAACCTTTGAATGACATTGTCACATCAACTTGTGTTTTTTTCTTACCAGACTCTCCACAGACTGGAGCAGAGTGGTGACAGAGCCCAGTGTTTACTAAAGTATTATGGGCAGGAAGGACAACGAGTGCACTTCTTGGGGAGGTACTTCTACTTGTGATATTGAAATGTCAATGTCTCATGAGCGGGTTGCTATGGCGAAATGGAACCTGTTCACCCTGCAGAGGTTCCTCCCTGCTTACAACTCACTCACTATACATTATCAAGCTTATTACATGGAAATCAATAACTTCAAACAAAATATTGATTTGGAAATGATGTTGTAAGAGCTGCGTCTATGGCAACATTTTACTCTGTAGCTTTCATAAAGCGGGCTAAACAGGCTTTCATTACTCAAATTAAACTGACCATTTCAGAGACAAGTAAATCCATGAGAATCAGCCCAGTGTGAGTGTACCCTTAGGCCCTGTTCACACTTGACTTCTTTTTTCAACTGCCAGCGCCTTTTTTTACATACAAGCCTATGGAAAATGGAAAATGGATGACGCCTTTTTAAAAAGCGCTGCGCCCGACGCCTTTTTCAGTTGAATTAGACTATTTCAACCTTTCAGAAAAGCACTGGGTGACGTCAAGCGCCTTTCTGACAGCTGACCAATCAGAGTAGTAACCTTCGTCCCTTGTTACCGGTGCCCAAAAAGATGTCATGCACCCAAAAATGGCGAACTTCCACCAGCTATGTGTGCATTGCGTGTCCGCTCCGGTCCATTACGGTTCCGTGCATCCTCATCCTTCAACACCCAGCGGCTGCGTTCTCAGTCTGCAGCACAGAGAGCACAGCCGGACAGCTGGAGTACGGAGACAAAGGAGTTTAACAGATTCACTCGCGACAGCTCGAGATAATACAATGTTCGTGGTATAAAACTCAGTGAAAACCTTATAAACACACAAACAAACACACAAAAGGTTTTTCTGAACCGTCAAAACGGAGAGTTTTATTCAGAAAATAAACCGGATGTTTTAATGTTGTATCGGTGTCTGACTTCCTGTCCCGTTTGTTCTTTTCTGTGCTACATTGATACGTTGTGCTCCGGCGCGGTTGCACCGTGTGGCTAGATCCCGTTGTTATGGTTACAGAACACTCGCGCATAAGCGCTCAAAAGGTGGCGAAGGCAACACTTTTTTCTGAAAAAAGAAGTCAAGTGTGAACACGGCCTTAGTCCTCCAGAGTTTGTGAGCCGTGTCCCCGCTTGCAGCTGTGTGCTTTTTGTTAGTGACGTTTTCTTCTACTTAACATCGGTGATCTATCGACTGATAACAGACTGTTGCTATGCGTTTCTGTCCAATCAGCATCAAGTGTATAATATAGCTGTGTAATAATATGCCTGAATTAAACTTCCAATATTTGTGTTTGAGAAGTTTAATTAAGTCATGAGGTTGTAGCTGCAGTCATTTGGGACACAGCTGCTTCTGATTTAGAGTGTCTACATTCACCTCTCTGTCCTATTTTCTTGTAGACGTTGATGACCAAAAAACAGAAGTCCACGATGACAGAGAGACTGGAGGCTCAAACCACTACAAACCCTGTAGCTCCCCAGAAAATTATAATTTGGTAAGATCCTCTTCGTTCTGTTATTAGCACTTTCCCTTTCTCAGATTTTTTACTGACTTTGAGCAGGCAGCGTCTGAGGTTTCAGGGGATCTCTCAGTGTTAGCATTTTTTGTTTTTAGTTGATGGTTCTACAAATTTTGGATCTCAATATGTATTTTTATGATGCATGTATGACTTATTTTGTTCCGTTGTTCTGTCTTGGAGGAATTAGTTAACTGCATTGCAGGGAACAAAATGTTTATAATGTGACATAGATTGCCTTTAGTCCGGGTTGTTGTGTATCCAGTCCCTTGAGTTGACAATCCAGTGCCAAAAAGTTGGACTTGAAATAAAATTTGATATTATAATGTAATTTGGTTTTGACCTTTACGTTGCTCTGAGTGATTTCAATTTGTTTCAACATGATATTGTTTGTTAATTTAAAGGAAACATATTATGCCTAATACACTCCACCAAGTTTTTCATACACCTATATGTGTCCCACCAATCATGAGAAAAGTCCATCCTCTCCGTCTTCTTCCTGCTCCACTTTTCAGAAAATGTGTGCTCAAACAGGCCGTTTGGAGATTTTCCCTTCATGACATCACAAAGGGCAGTAGCCCCTCCCCCAGGTGGGTGACACTCCCACAGCTAGGTGTTTATTCTGCCCTCTGAGTCTGCCTTCTCACCGTAAACAATAGGACATGGAGCGAGAAAGACCCTTCCAGAGAGGGGGCGTGGTCAGACACAGCTCATTTACATACTTAAAGGTACAGACACAGAAACAGCCTGTTCTGAGCAGGGCTGAAATAGAGGGGTTTATAGACATGATCAAATACAGGATCAGAGTGGATTTAGAACAAGAAACTTCACACACATGTTTTGAGGAGCTCTGAGACTTATTTAAACTGAAGAAGAGGAGGAGGAGATGTCACCTTTAAGCTTCAGAAATTGGTTTACCCAAATATGGATAGGCTACATTTTTCTGATGGTTTGATCTTGTCCAGCCGAAGATTTCTGCCTTTTAATAAGGCAGTTTTTTCTTACCACTGTAACTTTTGCTGCTTTGCTAAAGTGCTCATGATGGATAGGCCGGATCTTTGTAATATAGCAATCAGTAAGGTCTTTTACCTGCTTTTTGTAACATATCAATGAGTAAGGTCTTTTACCTGCTTTTTGTAACATATCAATGAGTAAGGTCTTTTACTGCTTTTTTGTAACATATCAATCAGTAAGGTCTTTTACCTGCTTTTTGTAACATAACAATGAGTAAGGTCTTTTACCTGCTTTTTGTAACATAACAATGAGTAAGGTCTTTTACTTGCTTTTTGTAACATAACAATGAGTAAGGTCTTTTACCTGCTTTTTGTAACATAACAATGAGTAAGGTCTTTTACCTGCTTTATGTAACATAACAATGAGTAAGGTCTTTTACCTGCTTTTTGTAACATAACAATGAGTAAGGTCTTTTACCTGCTTTTTGTAACATATCAATGAGTAAGGTCTTTTACCTGCTTTTTGTAACATAACAATGAGTAAGGTCTGTTACCTGCTTTTTGTAAAGTGTCTCGAGATAACACTTGTTATGAGTTGACGCTATACAAATAAAAATTGAGTTGAATTAAATTGAAATTGAATTGTCACAAAAAAAGACATACCTGGGCTTCCCCTGCTTTTTTGGTGTTTTATAATCCTCTTCCTGTACCATTTTTTTGCAAAACAAACTGTTGTATTTTTTAACATCCTCTCCCTCTCTCTCTCTCTCTCTCTCTGTCTCTCTCTCTCTCTGTCTCTCTCTCTCTCTCTCTCTCTCTCTCTCTCTCTCTCTCTGTTTCTCTCTCACTCTTGCACTCATATTTTTATGTTGACAATCTTTATGTCTCCAACTAAACCACCTTCACCCACACCTGTCTTGCTCACTTAATCTTCCAAATTTGTCCAACCTTCAACTCAACCTGACGACAACTCGCTGAAGCCTGAATGTGCATTTCCTGGCGACAATGCTGTCAACACTGACGGTGATGGAGCGGAGAGGAGTCACAAAGCAAAGAGCTGCGAGGTGGACGAAGAAGAGGGACACCTGGTGTATCACATCGGCCTGGTGATGAAAGAGAGATGTATGTGACTTTAACCTTTTGTCTTTGTTCTGTCTGCATGGTCATGGCTTTGATTTTAAAAATATCTAACAAGCGAACATGAAGGTTATTGTGAACTATTTATCAACACTGATTAAGATTTTTAAAACCTAGTTTGGACCAGGCTTCATTTATTGCAGTTGTACTTTCTTGCATGTGTCTTGAATACGATATTGCTGTGACTCAATGGATGTCTGTCCCATGCAGATGAGGTGGTGTTGACGCTGGGAGCAGGAGCCTTTGGAAAAGTGGTGGAGTGTATCGATAGAGAGAAGTAAGACCTGATGAGTTCAGACACTGCATGCTTTCTTCTTGGCTCCAGTGTAGAAACTCTTTTTATCTCTGTCACATTTCAGAAACGAGCATGTGGCCGTGAAGATCGTGAGGAACATTGAGTGTTTCCGAGAAGTTGCAAAGTCTGAGATCGCAGTGCTGGAAGAGATCAACAGCCTGGACGATGACAACAGATTGTGAGTTTAGTTGCAGCAAACCCACAACATTCATCCAAGAAGATTAGGACATTGAAACCACTTAGCGTTATCTTCCATGTCTGAGCGTAATTCTTCTGAATTAATGATTTTCTTCATTTTGTTTTATTTTGATTCATCTTTATATTCCATACAATATATATCAACATGAAAAGCTATCCATTCGTTTTGTTTTTACTTTTAAGACCTTAACATCATCCATCTCAAAATGCTATGTCATTGCGCTTTCCATCGCTGGTTCACTGCTAGCTTGTTCAATTTGGTGTGCCACGCCCCAGGAAGTGATGTCATACCCACATAAACTTTATTTTTTATCACATACTTCCTTATGATTAGCTCTGTATTGATGTTTAGTTATTTACATGTAAAGATAAACATGATTCATCTTAACTGTCCCACTTGACCCATATTCACCCTATTTAAACGCTCCTGTTTGTGTATCTCCGACTCTCCCCCTGTCAGTGCCTGTGTGAGGATGCTGAACTGGTTCGAGCACGAAGGTCACATCTGCATCGTGTTCGAGCTGCTCGGCCTCAGCACCTTCGAGTTCCTGCGACAGAACGAGTTCCTGCCGTTCAGCGTGGAGCAGATAAGACACATGGCCTTCCAGATCTTCAGAGCCGTCAGCTGTGAGTCAACTGTGTGTTTGTGTGTGTGTTTGTGTGCAAGACAGAAAGAATGCTTATTTCACAAACGTATTAAATATTCATCAAATCTTTTATTGAAATTTGTGTCAAAAGCTTATAATTCAGTCCAAATCTTTATGTGTGGGAATAAACCAGAGCGGCCAGGAGAAAAAAACCCATACTGACACAGTGTGAACATGTAGAGTCCTGACCGATGGAAACCAGTCGGCTTCTTGTCAGTCAGGACTTTATATGTTCATACTGTGACTGCTTGGCCTGTTACAGCCTTTGTGTTGGGGGGAGGTCGTGGGTGGTGGGAGGCGCTGGAGCAGCTCGGGTGGTCACATATGGTCCAGCATCTGCTTCTTCTGATGCTTGTATTGACGGCGATGGCTTGGAGTGAAGGACTTCTTGATCTTCCTCCATGTAGAGACCTCCTCCTGCTCGCACAGTTGTTGCCTCCTTTCATTTGGAAGCACCTCTGCTGTCGGAGTGGAAGACGGCTCAAGGCATTTGCCGGTCTTTCCTTGCAGCTAGTTTTGTAAGCCCTCCAAATCCGGTTCTTTCTGGAGGCTCTCAGCCCTCAACCTTGGTTATCGTCTTGTTTTTGGCGGTCGAGGCAGCGGCTCTTCAAATTCTCCAGCTGCTCTGCTTTAAACACTACAATACTGACAACCTCTTCCTCCATCGCCTCCTGCTCGAGGAACTCTTCCTCTGCTGTCAGCTTCTCAACAAGCGCCTGGTTCTTGTTGGTTGTCTCTAAAAGCTGATTCGTGACTTCCTCCAGCTTTTTCTGGAGGCCGTCAGCTCTCAACACTTTCAGATCGAATTCCCTCTGGAGGTCCTCCACCTTCTTCTGCAGGTTCTCATTGGTCTCCTCATGTGCAGTCAGTTTGGAGGACAGCTCTTGACATCTACTCGTCATTTCCTCCAGCTGATTCTTCAAGGCCAGAGTATCCTTGGCGGTTTTGATGTCGCTGCTCAAGGTTTCTTGCTGCATGTTGTTAATCCTTTGCACCAGGGCTTCTTTTTCAGCTTTGAGTCACTTGAGGCCGTCTCCTGGAGCTTTGTGTTAATCACTGCAATGACACCAACGAGCTCCTCCTTGCTTTTGGTGGAGTAATCCGACATGGTCGTTTGTGTTGCAAAGTCCGAATTCAGGTGCTTCAGTTCTTCTTTCAGCATCCTGTTCTCCTTTTCGCACTCCAGTCTCCCATCATGCTCCAACTTCAACCTTTCCTCCAACTCCTCGATGATGTTCTTGGAAAGCTTGAGCGTGGATCTGGGATCTGTAGAACTCCATTGCTTAGCGGAAACAGGGTCTTAGATGTAGATTTGTTCTTGTTGAATTGTCTTATCGGACAATCCTGAATCTCAACGAATGTGTGGACTGGTGTAGTCTCAGACTGGATCTGTCAACAGGTGTAGTCTCAGACTGGATGTGTAAACAGGTGTAGTCTCAGACTGGATCTGTCAACAGGTGTAGTCTCAGACTGGATGTGTAAACAGGTGTAGTCTCAGACTGGATCTGTCAACAGGTGTAGTCTCAGACTGGATGTGTAAACAGGTGTAGTCTCAGACTGGATTTTCATATTAGGCACGATTGTTTCGTACTGTGCCTAAGCACAATTGTGCCCCCCCCCCCCCTCTCTTCCCTGCTGGATTGTTTTTGTGATTGCTAAGACGCTCTCCCTCCTGCCACAACGACCGTGCAGCTCAGAGGGTGAAACGGGCCCTGTGTAGCGCTGATACAACAGTTTTTTGAAGCGACAGGAGCTGTTTAGAATCACGTCATGTAGCAGGTCCACTTCCTGGTTTGAGCACGGTTCACATCTCCCACAGACCTGCCAGAGAACATCTCTTCAAGGGTACTTGAGCATGTACCCGAGTACGATGTGTTCACACTGATCACATGAACCGGATTCAAGCGTACTCAAATCAGGGTCCGGGTCCTTAGTGTGAAACCAGCCTTACATTTAGTATAACCCTACACTGATCTACAATTCTAAAGGCTGAAATTAAATTAACCAAGTATTATGAAATTAAATGAAATAAAGGCAGTGTTGGGGTTTTTATCAAGTCAACTTTGGTTATATTCTTTAATAATTATACTTAATTATTAATAATATAAATAAAATATCATTAAACTATGTTTAATCTCGTTTTGGGGCACCAACCTGTAATCAGGTAAATATAACCTTAATAGTTAATAGTTATTTAATTACTAATATTATTAATAATGAATAACTATATTTAATAAATTGAAGGCGTGAAATCCGTACACAAAGCCTTCGCACCCAGCTTATATCACAATGTAAATACACCAATAACCACAAACAACTGCTCTCTTGAAACATTATCAAGCAAGGCCTGATGGATGAGGTGTAAATGTGTGTGTGTGCAGATGAGTGTGTATGTAGAGAGAGAGAGAGAGAGAGAGAGAGAACCATGTGGCTTCGTCACATGGTGACAAAAATGGTGGACAACAAAGGAAGCCGTGTGGCTGCCTTTTGAAATAGTTTGAGCTCTCTGAGCTGAGTTCAGTAACTGTTACTTAAACACCAGAAAGCCAGTGGCCGGACTTTGATTCAACGGCGGGTACACTGGTCTTTCTGTTTGAGAAAGCCGTTGACTGAAGGTAAACTAGCATAGCATTAAACACATAGGCGAACTCAGCAGTTCATTACAATAAAACAAATGCAGCAGCTTACAACAGATAATAAACAGAACGTGACGTGTCGTCAACAATGATGCATAATTATCAGTGGGTATAAAAGAAAACATAACTATTTCTGAAACTATTTCTGCCCAGACCAAAGCTCTTACTTGGGGTAACTCCTGGTGATCGTTGCAAAGTTGGTTAGATCGTCACTCTGTTGAATGTTAAATCAACAGATTCAGGCAGGTTTCCTTCGTGGCAGATGTTGGAGGAGGGTAGCGGGATTCAGATCTTCGACCAGAGCGCTGCTCTATAGGGTCTTCTGGTTGTAGGAGCCGAGTTCTTTATGTGTCCTTGTGGATTCAGGGATCAGTGGGCTTCCTTCAGCGCTCCTATCCAGTTGCGTTCAATGACGTCTTACGAAAAATCAAAGGAAAGAAACTCTTCTTTTTGCTGGAACCTGATAGCATCTGATTGCGCCCAAAACTCCTAAAAATATGCCATGGAAGTAGTCAGCTGAATCCTCTGATGCTTGAATTCAGCATGTGAAGAGCTACCTATACTGAGCAACCTCAGCTCTGGAGTTTAACCTATGTAAGTCAAGAGGAGGAAAGGCTTTGTCTCGAATGCTGGAGTCCATCATATGGAGAGGGTATCCTCTGGTGTCAGCAGACCACACTTGAAGAACAGGAAAGGGTTTGTCTCGAATGCTGGAGTCCATCATATGGAGAGGGAATCCTCTGGTGTCAGCAGACCACACTTGAAGAGAAGGAAGCAATGCCTGGCGATTGCTTTTAAAGACTGGAGCTGCCTTTGGGTTTACCTCAGGCCTCCTCCAATGAGGATAGAGAATTCAGACACCCCCCCACTTTTCACACCTATTCGTTGGTTTCTGTTGGGGGGTTGCTGGGCTAAGACCCCTTTGTTCAGTTCCCTCCAAAATACTCTAGTCAGGCTTGAGAACTGTGATACAGGCCTGAGTCTCTTGTCCCATGCACATGGCTGAGGCCCAACAGCACTGAACCCCAAAACTGCTCGGGGACTCCCTTCTTTCATCGGCAGCCCCTTCTCTCTGACATCTTGCCATGAGTGTGTATTACATGGACTTCAGTATCGTGGTTTTGGGTTTTTAAATCTTGCAACACATTTGTGTAGAGAACGGACTTGCACGGTGTTTGACTAATCGTAATAAACCATCAAATATCGAACTTAAAACATACACAAAATATAAAGTTTGTTTTTTGTGTGTTTTTTTTAGTCCTGCATCGCAACCAGCTGACTCACACTGACCTGAAGCCAGAGAATATCCTGTTTGTCTGCTCAGACTACGACCTGGAGTACAACACTGACATGGTAAAACAGAAATCAAGTCATGCAGTGAAGGTGATTGAGCAGTGGAGGTGATTGATTGAGCAGTGGAGGTGATTGATTGAGCAGTGGAGGTGATTGATTGAGCAGTGGAGGTGATTGATTGAGCAGTGAAGGTGATTGATTGAGCAGTGGAGGTGATTGATTGAGCAGTGAAGGTGATTGAGCAGTGAAGGTGATTGATTGAGCAGTGAAGGTGATTGATTGAGCAGCGGAGGTGATTGATTGAGCAGTGAAGGTGATTGAGCAGTGAAGGTGATTGATTGAGCAGTGAAGGTGATTGAGCAGTGAAGGTGATTGATTGAGCAGTGAAGGTGATTGAGCAGTGAAGGTGATTGATTGAGCAGTGGAGGTGATTGAGCAGTGAAGGTGATTGATTGAGCAGTGAAGGTGATTGATTGAGCAGCGGAGGTGATTGATTGAGCAGTGAAGGTGATTGAGCAGTGAAGGTGATTGATTGAGCAGTGAAGGTGATTGAGCAGTGAAGGTGATTGATTGAGCAGTGAAGGTGATTGATTGAGCAGTGAAGGTGATTGATTGAGCAGTGGAGGTGATTGATTGAGCAGCGGAGGTGATTGAGCAGTGAAGGTGATTGATTGAGCAGCGGAGGTGATTGAGCAGTGAAGGTGATTGATTGAGCAGCGGAGGTGATTGAGCAGTGAAGGTGATTGATTGAGCAGTGAAGGTGATTGAGCAGTGAAGGTGATTGATTGAGCAGTGAAGGTGATTGAGCAGTGGAGGTGATTGATTGAGCAGTGAAGGTGATTGAGCAGTGGAGGTGATTGATTGAGCAGCGGAGGTGATTGAGCAGTGAAGGTGATTGATTGAGCAGCGGAGGTGATTGATTGAGCAGCGGAGGTGATTGAGCAGTGAAGGTGATTGATTGAGCAGTGAAGGTGATTGAGCAGTGAAGGTGATTGATTGAGCAGTGAAGGTGATTGAGCAGTGGAGGTGATTGATTGAGCAGCGGAGGTGATTGATTGAGCAGTGAAGGTGATTGAGCAGTGAAGGTGATTGATTGAGCAGTGAAGGTGATTGAGCAGTGGAGGTGATTGATTGAGCAGCGGAGGTGATTGATTGAGCAGTGAAGGTGATTGAGCAGTGAAGGTGATTGATTGAGCAGTGAAGGTGATTGATTGAGCAGTGAAGGTGATTAAGCAGTGAAGGTGATTGATTGAGCAGTGAAGGTGATTGATTGAGCAGTGAAGGTGATTGATTGAGCAGCGGAGGTGATTGATTGAGCAGTGAAGGTGATTGAGCAGTGAAGGTGATTGAGCAGTGAAGGTGATTGATTGAGCAGTGGAGGTGATTGATTGAGCAGTGGAGGTGATTGATTGAGCAGCGGAGGTGATTGATTGAGCAGTGAAGGTGATTGAGCAGTGAAGGTGATTGATTGAGCAGTGAAGGTGATTGATTGAGCAGTGAAAGTGATTGATTGAGCAGTGGAGGTGATTGAGCAGTGAAGGTGATTGATTGAGCAGTGGAGGTGATTGATTGAGCAGTGAAGGTGATTGATTGAGCAGTGGAGGTGATTGATTGAGCAGTGGAGGTGATTGAGCAGTGAAGGTGATTGATTGAGCAGTGGAGGTGATTGATTGAGCAGTGAAGGTGATTGAGCAGTGTGTGTGCTGTTGGACAGCAGTAGGTTTTTGGGGAGCAGATGCTCAGTCCGTGGAGAGACTTGGGCTGGGAACTAAAGGGTCGGCAGTTAAAAGACCCGGTCTGACACGTATTGAAATGGGTCTGGTTGAGAGGTGCAAGCTAATTTCCTGAGCACTGCCGAGGTGCCCTTGAGCAAGGCACTGAACCCCAAAACTTCTCTGGGACTCGCCTCTATCATGTGCGGCCTGCTCACTCTGACATCTCTCCATGAGTACATTTACATGGATTTAAGTATCCTGTTTTAGATTTTTTTCGTGTTTTCTCAGAAACCGGGATAACCTCTAATGCTAATTTTGAGAAACAGATTTTGCTTTCTGGAGAACTCTGAAAGAAAACAGGATACTGTGGCATACATACACCTTATACCCCAGTTTCTGACGGCTGCTGATTCCTGAGCAGGCGTGTCCTCATCCAAACATGGCGGCGTCTTACTTCTGGAGCAACGAAGAAACCCAGTTTTGTCTTTCGGTGATGAAAGAATTAAATATAACAGGAGGTTTAGATGAGAGAAAGCATCATTCAATAAGACACAGTGGTCTCAATTTTCTCAGGTTTCAAAATTCAAGCAGTTTGTGTTGTAAAAACAGTTATCACAGACGGCTTCACAAATATAAGATACATTAGCAGAAATCAGGATACTAGTATTGATCATGTAAACTGGGATTTGAATAACCAGGTTTCTCTGTGTGTATGTAAACACCAGATCCCAAATATGATCAACACCTGGACCAGACTCATAACTGGGATACTCAAACTCTCCATCAGTGCATGTCCACAGGGTCCTGACTGTGCATGTGTGTGTGATACTGGCCTATGTGTGTGTGTAGCACGTTAGAAAACAGTGTCAAATCTAAAAATATCAAATCTTAGTGTGTGTGTGTGTGTGTGTGTGTGTGTGTGTGTGTGTGTGTGTGTGTGTGTGTGTGTGTGTGTGTGTGTGTGTGTGTGTGTGTGCGCTTGTGTCTCAGAGGTGTGAGGCGAAGAAGCTGAGGAGTCTGGATGTGAAGGTGGTGGATTTTGGAACCGCCACATTTGACCACCAACACCACGAGTCGCTGGTGTCGACGCGCCACTACCGAGCTCCAGAGGTCATACTGGGTAACATAACTCAACTACATCAGTTTGTTGATATTCTCTCTAATAACCTGAGTTTTAAGTGTTAATCGTGTGTGTTGGTGCACAGATTTGGGCTGGAACCAGTCCTGTGATGTTTGGAGTCTGGGCTGTGTCCTTATGGAGTTTTACCTGGGACGTACTCTCTTTGCGGTAAACACACACACACACACACACACACACACACACACACACACACACACACACACACACACACACACACACACACACACACACACACACACACACACACACACACACACACACACACACACACACTGAAAAAACGCAAACATACACATACACATTAATCTTTCCACCCTAACTTTCTGATTTCTGTTTCAGACCCACAGCAGTGTAGAACATCTGGCCATGATGGAGAAAGTCCTCGGACCGATTCCTCCCCACCTGCTGAAACAGACCGGGTTAGCACTTTATCAATTTAACAACCGTCTTTTCCACACTGTGGCATTTAAATGTCACATATTATCCTCCTTTTCAATTTGATTTGACAACATCTTTAAGCTTTCAAACAAAACTCCTGAAGACGTCCTGAATGTTCAGGGTGAGCTGCATATGCAAACATAAACGGACACATTTTTCACTCCGACTTTATTTTTTCTGCCTGCACCCGAGTACATTTTCCACATGAAGTCGTGGTGAGTTGATATGAGAACACAGCAGGAAATATTCAGGAACATTCAAGCAATTGGGATGGAATGGTGTTGAAATTCTGAATATGATATTCTTGGATTTAAAGGCAAAACTTGTCACAGTGTCGGACTATGTTGCTTCGTCCACCACTTCCGCAGCATTCTTTTATGTTCTGATGTCTGACCCTCCCCTATCCTACAAGGGAAAGCCCGTTGTGAGGTGATCAAGGAACATTCAAGTCAGGTAGATTTTTAGGAGTGCATATGTGAAAATGGCTTATGACGCTCATTGTTACTTCTTTTCTGGTATACATTTTGATGTTGGGTTGTGAGGATGTTTGTGTACTTTCCAAAGATACAGGTGTGACTTGAAATTGAGTTTGGTTTCAAAAGTTTATAGAGATGAAAGAATGATAATTTCCCCTTTAAGTTAGCACACCACAGCCGTTTTCACATATGAACTATAGATCGTTTCAGGAGGACTGCTCTGGAGATTCTCCTGACCTGGCTGTTCACACATGCACCTCACAGCTGGAGACTATCCCTGTCAGACTGAAGGGGGGGCAGGGGGTTTCCTGAGGTAAGACGTGACCAACAACGCGGAAGTAGCGGACAAAGCAACAGAGTCTGCTACATGACATTATAATGAGAATATTTGCCTTTATATCAATGCTATGTGTAATCCAATGGAATGACAACATCAACAAAAGAGTGGAGAAGAACATTCTGGAGAACAGGAAACATAATGCAGCCGTTTAATTACGTGCATGGAGATCGTAGCACTCGCGTCCAGACACTCTATGCACCGAGCAGCAGTCACAGTATAGATACATCACTCTCCCCCTCCTATTGGTTCGAGGTGAATTCTCCTGAGAATATCCTGCTGCATTCTCACATCAGCTCACTCTGACTTGCTGCGTAAAAAAATACTTAGGGTCCAGCAGGAGAAACTCCGGGTGAAGGCGTTCACACATACAGCTCCTGTATGTGAAATATCAGGAGTTTTTCAGGAGATTTCTGCAGGTGTGAAGTCTTACATGTCTCTGTGCATGTTTACCCATGTGCATATGTATTATTGTATTGTTTGTAGAAAGCAACACTACATTCACAATGAGCGTCTGAACTGGGATGAGCAGAGCTCCTCCAATGATTACATCAATAAGCACTGCCAGCCTCTCAAGGTAAGACAGAGCACAGATCAGCCAATCAGCTGCAGCCGTCAGGTAAAGCAGCAGTAACTGTCAGTGTGTCTCTCAGCAGTGTATGTGGAGGAGGAACGAGGACGAGCGGCAGCTGTTCGACCTGCTCGGCTGCATGCTGGAGTACGATGTCTGCAGACGGATCACCCTGGAGGAGGCGCTGTGGCACCCGTTCTTCAGCCCGATGAGGACAAAGCAGAAGCTTCGCAGCTAGCATAGACGCACAAAACACATTCATATCTACCTCGGGCTGTAATCTAAAACATTACTCTAACTGATTGTTTCATTCCTGTCTGTTTAAAAAACAGCCTCCCATCATAAACAGTCTGCATGCCAAAGTATTTATGTAATGCTGAGCATTTCTGTGATTTTTTTTGATTTGCTTAAACTCCATGAGAGAAACACACCTGGAAAATGTGGCCCTCATTTCACTTACAATAACATCGTTTTCAAGCTCATTGAACAGAGAGAATGGTTCTGATTGGACCAGAGGCATTCCACGAGTGACAATAACAAGCACTTGTGTATCACTCCGCCTCAGCCAGAGGTTCTGAATACTGTTGAATAACATCACAGCAGACCAGTGTTGTAGTCAAGATCAAAATAACTGAGACCAATACATACCCAAGACCTGAGTGCGCTGAGACCAAGTCAAGACCAAGACCAAGGTAGGGCAAGACAAGACACAGAGACAAGTCCAACACCATATCACAGAAAAATCATAATCTTGTGTGCAGGGGGCTTAGATCCTTGCTTGTGTTGTTCTTACTCTCTGATGGACGTCGCTTGAGATAAAAGCGTCTGAATTGTAGAATTGTAGATGGTAACACCGGGAAGGTTGCGTCCGCGTTGTTGTATCTCAACATCGTTGTAAATGAGGGAAACCTCAATGATTTTTAATGCTTAAGTAAAGGTTCATGATAATGATGTCCTCGGCGGACTGGTGGTGTCTTACTGTTTGCCTATGGACACAGACATAGAGTCTGTTTTCTGACAGGAATTTACAAGATACCAATTCCTTCTGGAAGAAATCTCTGAATCAGTTGAGGGAACGGCCTTATGTGTTAGGGTTAGGGTTAAATATTTCTGTAAATAGAGCAGTGGAAGTGGCCTGTGGTGCTGTGCATTCTGGGAGTTGTTGTCTTTCATCAACATGAGCCAAAAAAACACTTTCTTTTTTTTTCTCGGCCAAGAAGGCTCCAACTTCAAAATGTATTTCACATTTCTACATATTTGACTCAATGTCAATACAGATTCATGTTTCAACGGGTGAAGTGACCCTTTAATGTGGACATCGCTCTCAAGTTAATGTGAGTTATTTAACCCCTCCTAGAAACCTCTGACATCAACGGTCCTGACAGCTCTGTTGAAACAGACGGCTGACACACAGAGTGGGCGACATCTATCAAGATTAAAGCAGCCGAGGAAGTTTCCATGACTGCATATTTATCCAGCTATGAAATATAACAGATGTAATAAAACAAGATAAAATAAAGTGGGTCCTAAAGCAAAGGCACACAGTTTATAATGTCATGTTGACAGTCTGTACCATGATGTTTGAGTGATCTCTGCGCTTCAGTTTCATTGAGCCCAAAAGAGACAGATGGTTGGTTACAGAGACACTTAAAATGCTTGATATTAGTTTGTTGCTTTGCTGGAAAACTGGACACTTCATGAATCCATTTCAGTGTGAATAATTTACGCACACATTTATACAAACATTTTACAAACACAAGAAAGTACATACATTCAAAAGTCCATTCCATATCCTCATACTTCATGACAGTCTCATTAAGTGCTTTCCCTCAATATATGCTTGAAGTTTCTACCTTAGAGGCCCCAGGACAGGTGGAGGGCCCAGGACAGGTGGAGGGCCCAGGACAGGTGGAGGGCCCATTACATTTGCTGCCTTTTCTTGCTCACATCAACAGAAAGGACTTCTAACAATATTGAAAATATAGAAGGAGAGGAAAGTCAAAGTCACTGTATCCATATATCTTAATGGGGATGGATTGTGTTGGCAGTAAGCGTTGGCAATTGATGCAAAATGGTGCTGTCAGTATTTGCTATTCATTCTTACAGTTTCTGTGGTTTCACAGTTTTTTCAACGACTTTTCCGGGCGGATGTAGTTAAACTGTGTGGACCATCTCATTGGTAACGATTGGCTTTAATTGTGAAGGATCAATGATATCAGCACCAGAAACAGCAGCTCCAGTCAGAGCAGGTGGCAGCGGGTTACATCTTTCTGTAACATGTTGTGGTCCTGCTGCGCATGACCTTCCTGTGAAGCAGGAAAACATGGCCGCTAGCTGTAGCCGCACATCCTTTTGGCAGTAGGCGTAAACCAGGGGGTTGATCAGAGAGTTGGACAGTCCTAAGAGCCACAGATAATTCTCCAACACGTCAGTAACTTTGCAGCTTTTACACAGCAGGTGCACGAGGCACGCCACAAAGAACGGGCACCAGAGCAAAAAGAAGCAGCCAACGAGCACCGCGACCGTCCTCAAGGCCTTGACGTGGCCCATTAAGCACATCCACATCTGCTGATGCTGGTGATGACGCTCTTGATGTCGATGGCGATCGTGCTCGGCCGTCCTGGAACCGGCTTTCCGTATCTGTAAGATCTGCTTCTGGTGGGTGCAGGAGATCTTCAGGATGTCCAGGTACATGTAAACGAACCCAGAGAACAGGGGGAAGAAGCAGACGCTGATCAACACCACCATGCCCACCTGGTGAATCACTGAGAAGAAGGCACAGAAGCCGCTGTAGCCGTCAGTCTGCAGCTGCCGCACCATAACTAAAAAAACAGAGGACATGGGTTGTTTATCAGATGAGACTAATACTTGTTCTCTGACACTACCAAGTAAAATTAATCCTGGAAAAGTAACTGATTTTGTAACTTTGGACCAAAGTGTTCTGGGATCCATGAGAGGAACCACCAAACTGGGAGCCATCATACGACAACATCAACAACAACAATATAAGGGTTAATGTAGGAGCAATAATGGGTATTTGTGGATGTGGATCAGTGGTTGAGTCGGTCTTCTTTCAACTGGGAAGGTTAGGGGTTTCATCCCCAACTCCTGCAGCAACATTTCCAATGTGTCATTGGGTAAGACACTTAACCCTGATGTGTATGAATGGGATAAGTTACTTCTAAAGGTCATTTTACATAGCAACCACTGCCATCAGTGTGTGTTTATGGGTAGGTGTGAAAGTGCTTTGAGTAGTCAGAAGACTAGAAATAGTTGTCACAGTGACATTTTTCAATCATAGTCTATACGGGCCATGGTCAGAGCTGTAATTCTTATTGTCAGGTTTTCATCATATCAATGGACATGCCCATTTAGACTTTACTTCATGCCCATACGTTTTTGTTAATTTTACACAATGTTAAATTTATAAATGATGCTCCCATATAGAGTCAAACAGCCGACACCACAGTGTAAGATTTTGGAGGTGGACACCATACATTGTATAAAACATGGATGTTGCTTGGTGATGTCACCCATGGGTTTCTGCAGTGCAGTTTTGAAGACTATCAATGGGGGTCACCATGTTGGAAATATCCAAAAATACCCAGTAGGTCTTGCAACGGGACTTGCAAAAAGACACCCTCTTGCAGCACTATTTTCTATTGCTTGATGCTATGAATTTGTAAACTTTGAATTAATTTAACACTTTTATAGGTTTTTGTCTCACCTGGCAAAAATCCCAATGTGAAGGCGCTGATCCACAGAGCCAGCAGGAACCCGGCTGCTGTCCCCTTCCCTGACAGCCGGGTGTACCGTAGTGGCATCTTGATGGCTGCGTAACGGTCAAGTGAGATGAGGAACATGGACATGATGGACGCCGTGCAGGGCGACAACAGGAAGGCCATCCGCATCAAACACCTCGACTTCCCCTCAGCGTGGTGCGTGGCGTTTGCTGGAGGATTGGTGACGACGTGGCCCCATTGGTTCTGAGAAAGATTGTTGCCGTTTAAGTCTTCAGTGGCCAAACCCGTGATGGCCACACCCACCAGAGTGTCCGCCAGGGCCAAGTTGAGGACAAAGCACCAGCTCTGGCTGCTCTTCTTCAGGATAAGCTTGAGTAGAGCGGCTGCCACTAACAGGTTTGTAGAGACGATGAAACAAGAAGAGACGCTCAGAATCACACCCATCACCAGAGGCCTCACCTCGCTTCGGGCTGGTGGTTGGTCGGAGTCTGAAGTCATGCTGAGTAAAAGCTCAGTGCTCACCTGTCCACACAAATATGACATGTTGATGACGAAAGCCAAATGATCTCAGTCGAAAACCACCAAATTGTCAGAGCAATTGTGATTGGCACATCGCAACCCTATCCTTCAAGAAGCTCTCTAATGTTACACAAAAGGTTGCCAGTGCAGATAATTTCTGAGATCAAAAATAAAGATTTGCACTGATGCCTACACAAAAACTTAAAATAAAAATAGGTTAAAATAGGTTAGCACTGTGTAAAAAAAAGTCTACTGAAATACAAAACAACAATCAAAGAACTCGCCTCAGTAGCTAAAAATGTTAAATAACCAAGAAACTAGTTCAAAACAATCCTATTACCTCAAGATGAAGAATCTTTTAAGCCCATTTCTTCTGTGTGTTGTTGTTATTCCAGTCCATGTAAAGTTTAATAAACTCCCTCTGTTGCCTTAAACATCCATTCATTCTCTTAGTGTTGTTAAAATCCCTTCAGAAAATGCATAAGGACAGAACAAAAGCAGGTCTGGTTTATCCCCTCCCCTCGGTGCCACACTATCACACTATCACACTATCACTGAGTGTATACACACACACACACACACACACACACACACACACACACACACACACATCCTTCTGATGCTCGTCCGTTGCTGTTTTTGCCTCTCTGTTGTTGACCCTTGGCCCGACCACCAGCCTGCTGCCGCTTCTTTACAAATTTCTTTATAGCCAGGGAAATGTTTTTGTATTTTTTGAAAGAAGATGTAATGTTTCTAAAACTAAAGCTCGGGGAGGGTTAACATTTTGGACAATCAGATCTTTATTATATGATATATAATAAAATAACATAAACAAATGTAATCAAAGCAAATGGATTGGTTTAATGTTGTTGCTTTTTTTTTTTTACAGAAAACAGTAGAGGAAGAAAAGAAACAAAGCACAGCTGCATGTTACAAAAACCATGTGTAAGCGTAAAACCAGAGATATAGACACAGATCATGGCATTTGAAAAAAAGAGAGAAGAGAAACATGGAGAAGCAGGTCAGTGGTAGAGTCGGTCATCTCTCAACGGGAAGGTCGGGGGTTCAATACCCGGCTCCTGCAGCTACATGGCCGATGTGTCCTTGGGTAAGACACTTAACCCCAAGTTGCTCCCACTGCTTTGTCTGTAAATATGAATGGATGAGTTAATACTGATGGACTCTTTACTCAGCAGCCTCTACCATCAGTGTGTGAATGTGTATGAATGGATGAGTTAATACTGATGGACTCTTTACTCAGCAGCCTCTACCATCAGTGTGTGAATGTGTATGAATGGATGAGTTAATACTGACGGACTCTTTACTCAGCAGCCTCTACCATCAGTGTGTGAATGTGTATGAATGGATGAGTTAATACTGATGGACTCTTTACTCAGCAGCCTCTACCATCAGTGTGTGAATGTGTATGAATGGATGAGTTAATACTGACGGACTCTTTACACAGCAGCCTCTACCATCAGTGTGTGAATGGATGAGTTAATACTGACGGACTCTTTACTCAGCGGCCTCTACCATCAGTGTGTGAATGTGTATGAATGGATGAGTTAATACTGATGGACTCTTTACTCAGCAGCCTCTACCATCAGTGTGTGAATGGATGAGTTAATACTGACGGACTCTTTACTCAGCAGCCTCTACCATCAGTGTGTGAATGTGTATGAATGGATGAGTTAATACTGACGGACTCTTTACTCAGCAGCCTCTACCATCAGTGTGTGAATGGATGAGTTAATACTGACGGACTCTTTACACAGCAGCCTCTACCATCAGTGTGTGAATGGATGAGTTAATACTGACGGACTCTTTACTCAGCGGCCTCTACCATCAGTGTGTGAATGTGTATGAATGGATGAGTTAATACTGATGGACTCTTTACTCAGCAGCCTCTACCATCAGTGTGTGAATGGATGAGTTAATACTGATGGACTCTTTACTCAGCAGCCTCTACCATCAGTGTGTGAATGGATGAGTTAATACTGACGGACTCTTTACACAGCAGCCTCTACCATCAGTGTGTGAATGGATGAGTTAATACTGACGGACTCTTTACTCAGCGGCCTCTACCATCAGTGTGTGAATGTGTATGAATGGATGAGTTAATACTGATGGACTCTTTACTCAGCAGCCTCTACCATCAGTGTGTGAATGGATGAGTTAATACTGACGGACTCTTTACTCAGCGGCCTCTACCATCAGTGTGTGAATGTGTGTGAATGGATGAGTTAATACTGATGGACTCTTTACTCAGCAGCCTCTACCATCAGTGTGTGAATGGATGAGTTAATACTGATGGACTCTTTACTCAGCGGCCTCTACCATCAGCGTGTGAATGTGTGGGGTCCATGTACCATTAGAGGTGACATTGACAAGATGCTTAAAGTTGAACTTCTTTCAACTTTTAGCTGACAAAAATCAGCTGATGCCGAGGTTGTTTCAGCGCTCAGGACTGTGAATGCTGAAACGTTAAACAACATAGGTGTCGTATCTAACACACGGGGGCTGCCAGCGCAAATAAACACAGAGCGCAAAAACAGTTTTTAGCAACAAGGCGATTCAAAGTGCTTCACACAAGACAAAAAAGCAGCATGACTAAGGGAAGAATACATTAAGATAGGAGATTTAAACAAACCATTAACAATCACAGAGAAGATTTGATGTGAAAATATGCACAGAAAGAAATACAAATAAGATCCCCAAGAAACAAAGAAATTAGACATTAAAGGCTTTATATGTGATTTTTTGATCCAGCAGATGTCGCCCTTGAGCTCCAGCATGAAACCAAAACAACTGGCGCTGCATTGTTGTGTTAGCATGCTAATGCTAGCGATCTTTATTATGCTGGTATCTTCACACTGCATGTAAATTTAGCTGAAATGAGCGTGATCTAGAAACACAGTTAAGCAGTGAGTACAGTATGTTATTCTTCTTTTCTCTAGTCCCTCAATTAAACAACTTTTATACACGAGGGGAGGAGTCAGCCGGCCGTCCTGGCGATGTAAACAAAGTGAAGATAGGACTCTGAAAACTCTGAAAACATCACAGACAGTGGGACTCGGGTGTTACACCCATTGTAGACAGTCATGACTCACAGAGTTATTTTCAGAGGAGATACTTGATTTCTACATTTAAGTGAGAAAAATCACATAGAAAGACTTAAAGTAAAAATGTGAGTGAGTCCTCTGGGGAGACATCTGGCCTGATGGGATCATTTTCCACTAAGATTCACACACAAACACATCTGGCTAATGATGCTCTCTGGCTGCACACACTTTAAACATCACCTGGCATCACAGCAGCTTCTCAGACAGGTGAGGCAGAAGACATCGCCTCAAAGACCAGAAGAGAAACTACAGAAACCTGTGACCATTCTTTTGTGTTTAACTGTTTTATGGTCATTCATTCTGTTTAACAATCCATCCCGAGGACTGAGGCTCACAGTTTGCTCCGTCTGTGTCGAGTCTTTCAAGCTGGGCTCAGATATTTGTTGTGTAAGCTCATACACAAAGTACTTACAGTAGTGTTGTAGTACTCAAAATCAGTCAATCTCGAGACTTTTTAGAGGTCTCAGTTTTAGGATTAAAAGCATTTTTGCTCAGCCTTGTCTCAGATTGGACGGACTCCCTGCTCACAAAAATATTTTTTTAAGTGATATTTATGGTCTTAGTCTTGACTCGGTCTGGATCCCTAAATGTCTTGGTTTTGTCTTGGTCTTGCTGTGGCTTGGTCTTGGTCTTGATTCCTAAATATCTTGATCTTTTCTTGATCTTGGAGCACTCTGGTCATGGGTATGTCTCGGTCTCTGTAAGTGTGGTAAGGTGAGTTATATCAATACATCCCGTCCATACCCACGAGACCTTCAACCCCCCTTACTCAATATAATCACACATATACTGTAACCCACTTGTTACCACCTGGCTCAGAGCTGGTAACAAAGATGGAGGCCCCGCCCCTTTAGTGAAGGTCTGTCATTCTCCTGGTGGGGAGTGGTTAGGTGGCGCCCTCTACTGACCAGTCACCATTGTCTGGTACTGAGATCGGCTGACGTGTTAGAACAACATAGCTCGCCTTCACATGTCACAAACAGAAAACTGATGCTGTTTGTCTTAATTCAGTTCTACTGTTCGTCCACTTTGGCGTCACACGGCGTCCCACAGGGCACAACATCACCGACTTCAGTACGAAAGGAAACATCCTCATTTTTATACCTGTTACCCCCGTCCCTCCCGACCAGCCGAAACAGCTCCGACAGACACACAATGCAGGAATGTTATTCACCCCTGCTAGACCTTTCAGGACCTTTCAAAACAAAAGCGTGGGTCAGCAGTAATTGTGCCCATGTGCCCGGCGGTCTCCTGCGTCCTGTTTACATCTCTGCCAACGCCGTCCTCCACCTGCTGTCACGGATTCTTGTTTTCCCATCTTTGCCTGGGATCTGTTTCGAAGGACCCCCTAAGGATCTTCCTTTTTTTTAACACAAAGGTTGGATTTCTCCAGTTTTGGAAGATCCACTTATCCGGGGAAGTATTTTTCTGGACTCGTTTGTTGAGGTACTGATGTCATGTGAGTGATGTGAGGCTAGCTTCTGTTTCCCATTGTTGTTAAACCAATTCGACCTAAAGGGTGATGAGTTGTTTCACAGGTGAAAGGGTTTGTGCCTGTTTAGAAGTTACCTAAGAGATTAAAAATTACTACATTTATCTTTTTTCTCCAGATGGTATTTTTCTGTCCGCACAGAGGACAGATGTCAGCTGGATATAAAACTGATAAATGTTGAGAGATTTGATGTTAGAGATGTTTGTGCTCAAATGTCCATTTTTTAACAAACAGAATGATTGGGGGGACAATTCAAACTGCCCCAGGAAATAAACGGTGTCTCAGTCTGTCGGTGTTTGTTTTGATTGTCCTGTATCTCCTTCCAGAGGGGAGGGGGAGAAGAGACAGTGTCCAGGTGGGTGGAGTCTTTTAAAAAATTGTTTGTGGAAAACCTGCAACTGAAAGACTCAAGGGAGTTCTGAATAAGGTAGCCGCTTTCAAGGCACCCCCCCACACGGCCGTTTTGGACGCCCCTCGGTTTCCCAGATATGAGAGCAGTTATCAGGTCAACAGGTGTTGCAGCGATGGAAGCGGTCAAGAGAAGTGGTTCAGATAGAAGTGATTGTACCCGACCTAAAAAGCCTCTGCATGTTTCTAATAAGCTCCACGAGCAGAAACGTGCTCAAACTAGGATCAATATTGGAGATGCTTTTGAAAAATGGAGAGAGGTTAGAACACAGAAAGGTTTACAGACCCATGCAGAGCTGGATAAACACTGAAGCTTCAGAGTCCACCACATGGTGACCTGTGAGAGCATCCACTCTAGAGAGGAGGGGGGAGACAGCTCTCTATGATGTTTAGAATTTAGACTGCAGTACCCGTTTTAAACACGAGGGGTCAGAGTTACATACTGCTCCTTTCATTAACCTTTCTCTATAGAGTAGAGCATCTTGAATGACGTGTGAGTGCTTTATGTTTGTGTTTCCGACAGACTGAAGATGTCTTTAAAAAGGCGGCTGCTCTCCATGTTGTTGTGCTGTGTTTACTGCGTGGCCTCGCTCTTCTGCCTCCACCCGAACCGCCTCAACTGCTTCTCTGCCGGATCTCGGTGAGTTTTGAATGTGTCATTGTGATTACATGTAAAAGAGATGTGTAGAAATGTTTACCCTGAACATCCATGTTTGAGCTTCATCGGTCGAAACACACGACTTGTTACCTTCATGAATCTCATGATATCAACCGATGGACAGCCAAATGTTGATGCAAGTATTTCATGTTCTCAGGCTCAGCTGCAGCCTTAAACAGGGAAGGTGCAGTTCAGAGTCAGGGGTTTCAAAGTACCCAAGATGCAGTTGGCATGTTGCTATATGATTTTGAACATTTGAAACAGGAAGCTATGAAGTAGCTACCCTATTCCCTCTTCACAGAAAGGTACAGAAACAGTGAGCAGGTGACGTGATGATTGGTGTCTTTTGTTGGAGATCCTGGTTTCTGCTTGTAGCCAGAGAGGCTTTAGCTGTGTGTGAAGCTACACAGTCTGTTTGCAGAGGAAAAATCATCCAAATGTAACTCATAGTAATGCTGACCATGCAGGTTCTTGTGCTCTGTGCGCACCTTTAGTTTTGATTTAAAGTGACTGTTTTAGCATCTATCTCTATCTGTGAACTTTCTTCTTTGTTTTTAAACCAGTCCTTTTTTAAATCAGTCTGCTTGTATCTCCTCCTCTCCTGTCTTTTTTCCAACTCTGCTGACTGTTACATCTCTTTTGATGCTCTTAATGGTTTCTTTTTTAACTCTGTACAACCCTCTGAATTACTCCAGTGATGACTGAACAAACGTTATATTACAGTGTATGATAAACTTCTTCTCCCTGTGCCTTACTTTTAATCAGACATGTGAAAGCAGGTGCAGCTAACAATCCGCTGTCAGACGTCATTCCTCCACATCGTCTCAGACTGTAAACGATGCAGCACACAGAAAAACAACGATAGGCTTGGAGTCCTTTTATCACTTACTGCTTCCTTCCATAAAGCTCTTTTCAGTTTTGAGATTAAATGTAGCCTTAATGCTTTCTTTAATCCTCCCTCTCTGTTAACTTCTGTGTGTTTCTTCTTCGTCTCTTTTTGTAAGGAATCTGGGCTCAGTCTTCCAGCAGCTTTACCAGCGTGTCATTCGAATGCTTCGCTCCGCTCTCTGATCCGAGGAGCTTCCTGTGTTTCAACTCATCACAACTCTGGAGCTGCCCGGCTGCCAGTGAGGCCTCCACGGTGTTCATCAAGCATGTCCTCCAGTAGACCATCACCAAATAAAAAGAAGAAAGAGGAATGGTGCAACCCCACTCTTTGACTCAAACAAATGTTTACCTGATTATTTTTTTATGGTTCATTTGTTACGGATACAGAATAGAAAAACTGAAAACAGCCATCCAATACATTAATATGCTACACCTGTCCCAAGACGGGATTAAGTGTAAATAAAAGATTAAAACATTTAAAGGCAGGGTTGGTAATTTCCTCCAGATATATATTTTTTTAGATTTTGGTTGAAATTGTCTTCTTGACAGGTCCTCCGTCTGCACGGAGCAGAATCTTTCAAAATCATGCTAGTTTTTTGAAAATGACCAACCCTGCCTTTAAGTTAAAAATGAAAAGAGCTGTGAGATACAGTAGCTACAGAAAATTAAACATAAGAACAAGTCTGTTTCTGAACTAACCAGGATTCAGTGGCTCTCTTAAAATGGTGAAGTTTGCGAGTTCCAGGAGTTTTTGCTCCTTTCACAGAAAAATCAGTTTGAGCTAAAGATGTCTTTACAGTTTCCACTTCAAGCTGCAAACAAAGGCGCCCTGATGGTTCACTAACTAACTACATTTTAGATCAAGTCAAGTTCCCTTTATTGTCTTTTTCAACCATTACAAAGCACACAGGGAGATTTTATTTTGTTCCTCTCGGGGTGTGGTGCGACGTTAAGAATGAAAGAATAAGAATGATGACATTAAAGACATGTGACAAGAAAAAGCAAAGTGGATTTAAAAACAGTTAAACCAGTTAAACCAGTGACCAGATAGAGTAGATGAGTTTTTTTAATGAAATGTTTATTTTTATACTGCCATGGATTAACACCGTGAGTGTGTGCTGTGTAAGGGGTCACATTAAATAATCTGTTGTTTTTTTAAATACAAAATGAAGCAGTGAAAATGGTGATGTGATGATGATGATGAACTTTGGAGCATGGTTAGATGATCCCAAAGCTGCAGTAACTTTAAACTCTATTTTTTTTGCACTTTTTAATGAACTGATTGAACGTGCAGCTTCAGTTTACCTCACCACGAGGATCTTTTTCTGTTTTTAAAGATGTTTGCTTGAATAAATTATTTTCTTGTTGCTGTCAAACAGAAGTGATCAGAGCTGATTAGGTGATATGGTTTATTTTCCCTGTCACTGCAGTCAGGCTTTATCAGTTTGTAAGGAGACTCAGCGGGTGTGTCTGATACTCTTCAGTAACCACAGAAAGTTATTTAAATATTTAAATAAAATGTGGAACGACCCACTCCGTATGCAACACAATAAAAACAGAATATAAAAGTCAATGTCTTGTGTTTTTATTCGATCTATCTATTACATTTAAATTAAAAAAGAGGCTTTATTGGCCTGGAACATATGTTTACGTTACTAAAGTTAAAACTTCTGGGTCCAGAATAAGATGTTCACAACTTTATACACGCTGGTAGCAGACCCCCTGCTGGGAGGGGTAATGTGGGTACAGAGAGGGGGGATCAGACCCCCTGCTGGGAGGGGTAATGTGGGTACAGAGAGGGGGGGGATCAGACCCCCTGCTGGGAGGGGTAATGTGGGTACAGAGAGGGGGGATCAGACCCCCTGCTGGGAGGGGTAATGTGGGTACAGAGAGGGAGGGGATCAGACCCCCTGCTGGGAGGGGTAATGTGGGTACAGAGAGGGGGGATCAGACCCCCTGCTGGGAGGGGTAATGTGGGTACAGAGAGGGGGGGGATCAGACCCCCTGCTGGGAGGGGTAATGTGGGCACAGAGAGGGGGGGGATCAGACCCCCTGCTGGGAGGGGTAATGTGGGTACAGAGAGGGGGGGATCAGACCCCCTGCTGGGAGGGGTAATGTGGGTACAGAGAGGGGGGGGATCAGACCCCCTGCTGGGAGGGGTAATGTGGGTACAGAGAGGGGGGGGATCAGACCCCCTGCTGGGAGGGGTAATGTGGGTACAGAGAGGGGGGATCAGACCCCCTGCTGGGAGGGGTAATGTGGGTACAGAGAGGGGGGGGATCAGACCCCCTGCTGGGAGGGGTAATGTGGGTACAGAGAGGGGGGATCAGACCCCCTGCTGGGAGGGGTAATGTGGGTACAGAGAGGGGGGGGATCAGACCCCTGCTGGGAGGGGTAATGTGGGTACACAGAGGGAGGGGATCAGACCCCCTGCTGGGAGGGGTAATGTGGGTACAGAGAGGGAGGGGATCAGACCCCCTGCTGGGAGGGGTAATGTGGGTACAGAGAGGGGGGATCAGACCCCCTGCTGGGAGGGGTAATGTGGGTACAGAGAGGGGGGGGATCAGACCCCCTGCTGGGAGGGGTAATGTGGGTACAGAGAGGGAGGGGATCAGACCCCCTGCTGGGAGGGGTAATGTGGGTACAGAGAGGGAGGGGATCAGACCCCCTGCTGGGAGGGGTAATGTGGGTACAGAGAGGGGGGATCAGACCCCCTGCTGGGAGGGGTAATGTGGGTACAGAGAGGGAGGGGATCAGACCCCCTGCTGGGAGGGGTAATGTGGGTACAGAGAGGGGGGGGATCAGACCCCCTGCTGGGAGGGGTAATGTGGGTACAGAGAGGGGGGATCAGACCCCCTGCTGGGAGGGGTAATGTGGGTACAGAGAGGGGGGATCAGACCCCCTGCTGGGAGGGGTAATGTGGGTACAGAGAGGGGGGGGATCAGACCCCCTGCTGGGAGGGGTAATGTGGGTACAGAGAGGGGGGATCAGACCCCCTGCTGGGAGGGGTAATGTGGGTACAGAGAGGGGGGGGATCAGACCCCCTGCTGGGAGGGGTAATGTGGGTACAGAGAGGGGGGATCAGACCCCCTGCTGGGAGGGGTAATGTGGGTACAGAGAGGGAGGGGTAATGTGGGTACAGAGAGGGGGGATCAGACCCCCTGCTGGGAGGGGTAATGTGGGTACAGAGAGGGGGGGGATCAGACCCCCTGCTGGGAGGGGTAATGTGGGTACAGAGAGGGGGGGGATCAGACCCCCTGCTGGGAGGGGTAATGTGGGTACAGAGAGGGGGGATCAGACCCCCTGCTGGGAGGGGTAATGTGGGTACAGAGAGGGGGGGGATCAGACCCCCTGCTGGGAGGGGTAATGTGGGTACAGAGAGGGGGGGGATCAGACCCCCTGCTGGGAGGGGTAATGTGGGTACAGAGAGGGGGGGGATCAGACCCCCTGCTGGGAGGGGTAATGTGGGTACAGAGAGGGGGGATCAAACCCCCTGCTGGGAGGGGTAATGTGGGTACAGAGAGGGGGGGGATCAGACCCCCTGCTGGGAGGGGTAATGTGGGTACAGAGAGGGGGGATCAAACCCCCTGCTGGGAGGGGTAATGTGGGTAATGTGGGTACAGAGAGGGGGGATCAGACCCCCTGCTGGGAGGGGTAATGTGGGTACAGAGAGGGAGGGGATCAGACCCCCTGCTGGGAGGGGTAATGTGGGTACAGAGAGGGGGGGGATCAGACCCCCTGCTGGGAGGGGTAATGTGGGTACAGAGAGGGGGGATCAGACCCCCTGCTGGGAGGGGTAATGTGGGTACAGAGAGGGGGGATCAGACCCCCTGCTGGGAGGGGTAATGTGGGTACAGAGAGGGGGGATCAGACCCCCTGCTGGGAGGGGTAATGTAGGTACAGAGAGGGGGGGGATCAGACCCCCTGCTGGGAGGGGTAATGTGGGTACAGAGAGGGAGGGGATCAGACCCCCTGCTGGGAGGGGTAATGTGGGTACAGAGAGGGAGGGGATCAGACCCCCTGCTGGGAGGGGTAATGTGGGTACAGAGAGGGAGGGGTAATGTGGGTACAGAGAGGGGGGGGATCAGACCCCCTGCTGGGAGGGGTAATGTGGGTACAGAGAGGGGGGGGATCAGACCCCCTGCTGGGAGGGGGGGGGTCTGTCAGGAGGGTTTCTGTCCTTCTTTAATGACGTCAGGTAAAGTAAAGGTAGCCTGCAGTAAATAACATGACGTAACGACCCTTGAACTCTAGGTGGCGGTATGCACCTTTAAGCTGTTTGCGATCCACCAAATAACAGAGAGAAGAAGAAGAAGAAGCCGCTGAGTCCCCGGAGGGTGGAAGTGTGACGCTAAGTGGAAAAACCGACGTTAATTGAAGGACACGAAGAAGAAGCTCGTTCATGACAAACAGCAGGAAGTGTTGTGTTTGTTTTGGTCTTAAAGTCAAGGTGTTGTCATGGGAAACCAAGTTAAATAACAAGTCGCGGACTTTCGTGACTCCACAGGTACGTGATGTTCAGGTAGAAGCTAACGGTAACTTGTTGCTAACTGCTAACTAGCTTAGCCGACCAGCCGTTAGCCTCTGCTAACGTCCACAGTTTGGACTTTTCTGAAATAAAGACGAAAGAAAAACAACATTTTTAGTTCTTGAATTTATAAATGAAGGTGTTTATTTTATTTAGTTGTTCGTGAATATTATCTATTGCGTTAAAATAGCGTTTACGGTGTAAAATAACTTTATTCTCTTGACACTGTTGCTGTCACCTAGCTGTCACTTATGTTGTCCCCGCCCCCCGTTCATCAGCCAATCGCATTGCTCGGAATATTGATTGACAGATATCGCAGCCAATAGCAGCCCGTGTAGAGATATGAGGGCTGTGTGAGGTGTCGGACACTGCAGGCTTCTGTTTCCGGCGCAGTCCGTTGAGATGCTGATGCTGAGGAGGCTCCCTGATCTGTAGATCATCACATCTCAGTGTTTATCGACATGTTGCAGCTCTGTACTGACCTCTGTGTGGCCCTTCTTCTGCTGCTTCTAGCGGGGCTGCAGCAGGTGGAAGCAGCAGCCGCCGACATGGACAACCTGAACTGGAAACCGTTCATCTACGGCGGCATGGCCTCGATTGTCGCAGAATTCGGTAAGCTACGTGATGCACCAAAACATGCACCACAACATGCACCACAACATGCACCACAACATGCACCACAACATGCACCACAACATGCACAGCCTGCTGGAGACTGTTGGGTTTACTGTCTGTAATAACCACAGATAAACATGTTTCTTGGTGGACGGGATGAAGCACTGTGTTTCAGTGCATGCTAAGTGACAATAGCACTTCAGGATGGATGAAGCTGGAAACATAGCACAGCTCATTGCTGCACATTGTTACCCTGAAAACACAGGAGTCCATTTAGCTGACTGCAGTATTCATTTTATAAAATGTTTAAAGCGTGCATTAAGAGCGAGGTGCAGTTATAAAGAAACACCACAACACAGCTGACTGAAGAAGAAGATGTGCCCACATCTGAACGGATCTTCTTCCTCAGTCATTAAATTAGAGATAGTGTCTCACGATATTAGAAACAACTGATGCTGTGATATCTTTTCTATCAGTGATATTGTGATGTGAGAAAATAGAGAAAAACAAACCTGCTTTTTATTTAATGTAATTTGGCTTGCATGATATTAGAAACGTTGTACCGTTTCACCTGACTACTTCAACATGTTGTTAAAGCGTGGCCGTTATACCTGACCTCCATCAAACACCATGTCAGCGAGTTATTGTGTAACCCTAAGCACAGGCATCTGATTTCCCAAGCAAAAGAAAATGTAGAAAGTCTTCTGCTGCATTAATTGAATATGTATCAAGTCTTTTCTGATCGACATTTTCCAGTCTTAATATGTATTACTAATGTTCCCTTCTCTTGTTGTTTGGGTTATTTTCCTCTAACGAGAGTTGCAGTTCAGGAAACGGGTGAAAAATGTAGAAGTGCTAAAATCAACGTGACATTTAGAATCTCTAAGTGTATGAAGACTCTCTGAAGATTTATGGTACAACTAAAACTTCCAACAACGATCAGATGACCCTCTGTGAACTCACCATCTAAGTCTTTATTGATATCTTTCTTCCTTTGTGTTTTCTTCTTATGTATTTTTAATCCTCAGGGACATTTCCTGTTGACCTGACTAAGACCAGGCTCCAGGTTCAGGGTCAGTCCCAGTACACCGAGGTCCGCTACAGAGGAATGTTTCACGCCCTCTTCAGGATCGGCAAAGAGGAGGGCTGCCGGGCGCTCTACTCCGGGTGTGTGTGTGTGTGTGTGTGTGTGTGTGTGTGTGTGTGTGTGTGTGTGTGTGTGTGTGTGTGTGTGTGTGTGTGTGTGTGTGTGTGTGTGTGTGTGTGTGTGTGTGTGTGTGTGTGTGTGTGTGTGTGTGTGTGTGTGTGTGTGTGTGTGTGTGTGTGTGTGTGTGTGTGTGTGTGTGTGTGTGTGTGTGTGTGTGTGTGTGTGTGTGTGTGTGTGTGTGTGTGTGTGTGTGTGTGTGTGTGTGTGTGTGTGTGTGTGTGTGTTATTAAAACAGATTTGATTTCTCCCTTTCAGGATCTCTCCTGCTCTGCTCAGACAAGCCTCATACGGGACAATCAAGATCGGAACCTACAACTCTCTGAAGAGGCTGTTTGTCACTCATCCAGAAGGCGAGTGTTTACAGCCTGTTCCTCCTACTGTCCTTCTAACCTCTCTAACACGCTCTTTTCATCTTAAAGGCTCAAAGCTTACAGCCTGCAGAGACGGAAACTGGCCTTTAAGTTCACACATCCGATTCTTTCTGTCACTGAAACATTGAAAGTGTTTTTTCAACTATCAGATTTTAGTCTGGATAAAAACAGCTGTTAATTGGAGGTGATTTTAATGATATTATCAGCGACCCACACGCATAATAAATTTAGAATGACATTTAAAGTGTCTCGTGTAAGGCTGATGCAATGAATCGCAAACTACTTTAAAACCATCATGAGTGATCCCTCCTGCAACATGACGAGAAAAAGTCCTCACAGCCAACTCAGAGAAAACAAAAAACCCTTAAACTGCTTTTGTGAAAGAATTTACAAAAGCAGCTTCATTGTTTATTCTTGTGTTTTTAAACCTGGGTCCTCTTTCTTTTAGCACATTTTGTGGTGTAAATAATTCAAAAACTTAAAGTACATAAGTGCTCTGGTGTGACAGGCTCTGATTGTTACCCTCATTGTCCGACATCAAACTCCTCTCTCTGTCTCTCTTGCTAACTGCAGCACTCGAGATTTCTGAGTGAGGCGTCTCCTTGAACGACTGATCTTAACGCTTTGAGAGGAAAGTCTGTCCTTGTTTTCATAATGTCTTCAGACACTTCAAACAACAATCTGAACCTCTCAGTGTCAGAAAAAACAACAAGAACTTCGACTGGACTTTCTCTGATCAGGTCTAGTTTGCAGATGCTTTGGCTGCTACTGGCTAAAGAAATCCACTGGAGCAATATCAAAACTTTTAGTATTCTTTAGCCTAATAAAAAAAATGATAGTGATATAGAATAGTTTTTACCCTATTTGAATTAGGTTAGATTATATAATGATACTATGTGTGTATGTATTAACTCTGTTTTTTTTCTCTAACTTATTGAGTGGGTCATAAACAACTTCATCATCCTAAACTAAGAGTGCAGCAATAGAGCAAGGAGCTTAAAATCAACCAATCAATCTTTATTAGTATAGCACTAATTCATAACAAGTGGTATCTTTTGAAAAGAGCAGGTAAAAGACCTTACTCTCTTTGTTATATTACAAAGACTCAGCGTTAAACCATCATGACCACTTTAGCAACACTTAGCAAAAGTTACAGAGGCAAGAAAAAACTTCCTTTAAGAGGCAGAACTCTTGATCAGATCCAGACTCATGATGAACTGTGTTGGGCTTGAAGATGGGATAAGATGCAGGAAGAAGGATAGGGACAAACGGGGTGGGGGGGGTTGGTGGTTCAGGCCGGCGTTCCACCAACGATCCAGAGGAGTTAGGCTTTTAAAAAGAGGAGCTGCTCCTACAGGAGGGACAAAACCAGCAGACTCTCTCTAGTCTGATTCAGACTGCTGTTTCAAGCCGGGATATCTCCCCCTTAAAGTCTGACTGTCATGGAGTCATAATGGGGGGGGGGGGCGGAGTGCTCCCCCCTCTGTTACCATCTTAGGTGAATTCACAGACTGGGACACCAATATGACGCCATCGCTAAAATCAATGAGCGTACAGAGACGTGAAAATGTCTTCTCACAATCTCTCTCTGTCACAGATACCTGGGCGTCCAAAAACAAACCTGGGCAGCACCTGAGTACTTAATGTGTATGGGAAACAATGCTTTCACTACCGTCTGCTCCCTCTCTCTTCCTCCTCCTCCTCCTCCTCCTCCTCCTCCTCCTCCTCTTCCTCCTTCTTTTCTCTCTTCCTCCTCCTCCTTTTCCTCCTCTTCCTCCTTCTTTTCTCTCTTCCTCCTCTTCTCTCCTCTTCCTCCTCCTCTTTCTCTCTTCCTCCTCTTCTCTCCTCCTCCTCTTCTCTCCTCCTCCTCTTCTTCCTCCTCCTCTTCCTCCTCTCTCCTCTTCCTTCTCTCCTCCTCCTCCTCCTCTCTCTCTTCCTCTTCTTCCTACTCCTCTCTCTCTTCCTCCTCTCTCTCTCTTCCTCCTCTCTCTCTCTTCCTCCTCCTCTCTCTCTCTCTTCCTCCATCTCTCTCTCTCTTCCTCCTCCTCCTCTCTCTCTCTCTCTGTCTTCCTCCTCCTCTCTCTCTCTTCCTCCTCCTCCTCCTCTCTCTCTCTCTCCTCCTCCTCCTCTTTCTGTTTAGACTCTAAACATTGTTTGTGCTTCAAACGTCTTGAAGCCCTCGCGTGCTCTCTCTCTCTCTCTCTCTCTCTCTCTCTCTCCTCCTTTGTTTATGCTGTAACACTTTGCATGCAGTGATGGTGTTTTGTGGTAGTTTGCTTCTGTTTAAACTGCAAACATGGATATGCAAAGTCCGGCTCTAAATTCAAGAGGCTGGAGGCATTATATCAAACTCACAGAAAAACGATCTGACTCTGGGGATAAGCTCAAACAGTTCAGTGTCACTCCATCACTTTCTCCAAACAAGTTTTCCCTGAATGTGTCTTTGCACACACACGATTCCCTTTGTGCCTTTGAGGCTGTTCACCTAACACGCCTGCCAACAAAAAAAAAAAAGGTTGATTGTGTCGTGACAACCTGTGTTCACCCGCCTGGCTGCAGAGTGAAGGAGTTAACCTGCTGGCACTAATTTGAAAGCTAAACAAAATTTAAAAAGCTTCCTGTAAGGAGAGAAAGGGAGAACGAGAGTGAGTCAGGCCTTTATTCACACTTCAGCTGTAAGTGCTCTGATGAGCGCTTGTCTTCTCCTCTCTCGCTCTTGAATTAGTACATTTTATATAAAACATGGCGTGGAAATCTATAAAGCAAATCAAACTTTAAAAGCTGATTTAAAAAGGCTTTTTGCATTTTGAGACACCGAACAACAACCGGATTCTGAGTAGAGAAAACAATCTGCTCCGTCATCAGTAGTGAAATAATTTTAATGTCAGACTTAACTTAAAGCATTAAGTTTAAGTTCATTTCCAAACCCTTGTTGTTATTAAAGTGGAGAATAGAGGGACTCATATGGAGGACTGTTGAGGATCGATACTTGATTCTGCTGGCTCCCGACCTGTCAGTGACAACATATTGATGAGTTCCTGGAATAACGCAGCTGAATGCAACAATTCTCAGTATAATATTGAACTGATCGCTACGGCTTCCACATCCACAGTTTAATACGCACTTGTGAATTGAGGGCTTCCGAACACGGCCAAGTGGGAGGAGACCCCGGGGCAGACCCAGAGCTGAGAATCTTTGGGTGTCTCATGATTCAATTTAGATTTTTGGTGTCATGATTCTAAACGATTCTGGAGTCATGGATACAAAGTCTATTTTTATGAATGAGTACTTCAGGATCTACTCAGTCATCTGTGAGACTGGATGAATTCCTTGTTGCTCTATTTAGCATTCTACTGAGTTAAAGAGCTAGCGTTAGAACTTACCAGGGAGTGACCGATAAGCCCAAAAAAAAATAAGATTTGGAATTTTAATCGATTTTAAATCTTCAGAGAGAAGAATCTCGATTTTACATAAATCGATTTTTTTCCCACCCTAACCCTAGATTATATATCCCATCTAGCCTGGGAGCGCCTCTGAATCCCCAAAGAGGAGCTGGAAAACGTTGCTGTGGAGAGGGACGTCTGGGTTGACTTATTGAGCTTAACCTCCGTAAACCGACCTCGGATAGGGAGTAGGATGGATTGTGAATTGCGAGGTTTTTAGATTTGTGTACAACAAGTTTCTGTGCTTTATATTTCTCTCGGAATTGGCTGTGTGTGTGTGTGTGTGTGTGTGTGTGTGCGTGTGTGTCTCTGCCTGCCTGCCTGCCTGCCTGCCTGCGAGTCCAAACGCTGGGATGAGGAAACCCCTGCTCACAGAGTTAATATCCAATCACCATGCACTGAAGTTAGGGGAAGCTAACCACACTGTCAGATTTCATGTCGCATTCATTTGAACCACTACAAATGTGTTGTCCAAAATGACCTCGACATAAACAATTCTATCTTTTTCTGTGTGAGGGAAGTGAACATGGTGGTTTCAGAAAGTGTCGCTCAGCTGTACCAGTGATGCGTTTTTGATACCCATCCCTACAAACCCCTCCTTAAAGAATCTGCTCTGCTCTTGTTGCTCTGACACTAGCTTCTTCCTCCCTGCAGACAGACACAGAGAGCCACTTCAGTACTCAAACAAATTGCTTTCTGCTACATTTGTCAGCGATTTGCCGGCGCCGTCCTGTTGCCCACAGGCTCCTCGTCTCTGTCTCCTTTTTCTGTTTGTCTTTCCTGTTTCCCAGTCGACTGCTTCCTTCTGAATTTAACGACTGCTTTCTCTGTCTCCATTCCTAAATTCCCCGCTTGATTCTTTTTCAATTTTTGCTCCCCTCTCTCCCCCCCTCTCTTACTTCTGCTCTGCTCAATATTTAATGGCCAATTTACTGTACAAAAGATAGATACCATGAATAATAGAGATGGAGACAGAAGCACGTCTGTGCAGGGTCCTCGTCATCCAGGTCAGGGTAATTCAAAGTTAATCCAAGGGGCGCCTGGAAACAGCCAGTTTGGATCTTTCCAACCCTCAAAAAATGGCGTCACCAACATCTCCTGAGCTTCAACACTTTATCTCTCGATTAATTAATATAATATCTTATCTTCTTTCCCGACAGATGAGACGATGGTCATCAACGTGTTCTGTGGCGTCGTTTCTGGCGTTCTGTCCTCCTCTCTGGCCAACCCCACCGACGTCCTCAAGGTGACTCTTCATCAACATCATCAGCTCACCAACACCTGAGCGATGCTTTAGTGAATCCTCAAACATTAAACGTCTTGTTTCCTCGTCTCAGATCAGGATGCAGGCGCAGGGCAGTCTGCTCCAAGGCAGCATGATGTCCAACTTCATCAACATCTACCAGACGGAGGGAACCAGAGGCCTGTGGAGAGTGAGTGTGCTCATGAGCTGCAGTTCAAGAAAACGGGGAGTTTACTGTTCAATAAAAATAAATCCAGCTTGTGGAGTTCTAGTTGGATTTAAATTCTCCTCAGTTAAAGTCAACGAGTGAGCAGCGGAGGTCGGCTGAGATTTCATTTCATCACTTGAGATCTGAGTTTTGAAGACATGTTGAAATGTAGTGAATCGTTCTGTGATTATGGAAGAATCTGACTCCTTGTCTTCATCCTCCTCTTCTTCCTTCTTCCTCCTCCTTCCTCTTCCTCTTCCTTCTTCCTCTTCCTCCTTCTTCCTCCTCCTTCTTCTTCTTCCTCCTTCCTCCACCTTCATCCTAATCTTCCTCCTCGTTCCTCGTTCCTCTTCCTCCCTCCTCCTTCATCTTCCTCCTTCATCCTACTTCTTCCTCTTCATCCTACTTCTTCCTCTTCATCCTACTTCTTCTTCCTCTTCATCCTACTTCTTCTTCCTCCTCCTCTTTCATCTTCCTCCCTCCTCCCTCCTCCTTCATCCTACTTCTTCCTCTTCATCCTACTTCTTCTTCCTCCTCCTTCTTCCTCCTTCCTCCTTCATCCTAATCTTCCTCCTCATTCCTCCTTCCTCTTCCTCCCTCCTCCTTCATCCTACTTCTTCCTCCTTCATCCTCTTCATCCTACTTCCTCCTCCTCGTTCCTCTTCCTCCTCCTCCATCCTTTTCTTCCTCCTTCTTCCTCTTCCGCCTTCTTCTTCATCCTCTTCCTCCTCCTTCCTCTTCCTCCTCCTTCCTCCTCCTCCTTTTTCCTCCTCCTCCTTTTTCATCTTCCTCCTTTTTCCTCTTCCTCCCTCCTCCCTCCTCTTCCTCCTCCTTCTTCCTCTTCCTCCTTCTTCCTCTTCCTTCTCCTCCTCTTCCTCCTCCTTCTTCCTCCTTTTTCCTCTTCCTCTTCCTCCTCCTTCCTCCCTCCTCCTCCTTCTCGTTCCTCCCTACTCCTTCATCCTTCATCCTCTTCCTCCTCCCTCGTCCTCCTCCTTCCTCCTCCTTCCTCCTCCTCCTTTTTCCTCTTCCTCCCTCCTCCTTCATCCTCTTCCTTCCTCCCTCCTCCCTCCTTCTTCTTCCCTCCTCCCTCCTCCCTCATCCTCCTCCTTCTTCCTTCATCCGCTTCATCCTACTTCCTCCTCCTCGTTCCTCCTTCCTCTTCCTCCATCCTTCATCCTCTTCTTCCTCCTTCTCCTCTTCCTCATCCTTCTTCCTCCTTCTCCTCCTTCATCCTCTTCATCCTACTTCCTCCTCCTTCATCCTTCATCCTCTTCATCCTACTTCCTCCTCCTCGTTCCTCCTTCCTCCTTCCTCTTCCTCCATCCTCTTCTTCCTCCTTCTCCTCTTCCTCATCCTTCTTCCTCCTTCTCCTCCTCCTTCATCCTCTTCATCCTACTTCCTCCTCCTTCATCCTTCATCCTCTTCATCCTACTTCCTCCTCCTCGTTCCTCCTTCCTCCTTCTCCTCCTTCATCCTCTTCATCCTACTTCCTCCTCCTCGTTCCTCCTTCCTCCTTCTCCTCCTTCATCCTCTTCATCCTACTTCCTCCTCCTCGTTCCTCCTTCCTCTTCCTCATCCTTCATCCTCTTCTTCCTCCTCCTCCTTTTTCCTCTTCCTTCTTCTTCTCTTCCTCCTTCCTCCCTCCTCCTTCATCCTTCCTCCTCCTCGTCCTCAGGGTGTCATACCCACAGCACAGCGAGCAGCCATTGTTGTTGGGGTGGAACTTCCTGTTTATGACATCACCAAGAAGCACCTTCTCCGCTCAGGCGTGATGGGAGACACCATTTTGACACACTTTATGTAAGTTTCTCTATTTGTAAATTAAATCTTTAGATTTATCTAACAGATGAACATTTGACTTATGATGACTCGCCTATTCACCTCGCCCGTTGTCTGTTAAACCAGTTCCAGTTTCACGTGCGGGTTGGCGGGAGCTCTGGCGTCCAACCCCGTGGACGTGGTGCGGACCCGGATGATGAACCAGCGGGTTTCGTCGGGAGCCCCCATGTACAAAGGGACGCTGGACGGACTGATGCAGACGTGGAAGAACGAGGGTTTCTTCGCTCTCTATAAGGGATTCTGGCCAAACTGGCTCAGACTGGGACCTTGGAACATCATCGTATCCTTTTGAAAACGAGCAAGAAGAAAAGATGTGTTTTTATTGATCTTATGGAGGGTTTATACGAGCGTTGTGTTGTGATTCAGAGACACCAGATGTTCAGCCATAGATTAATCAGGACTAGTTAGACCTGACTAGTAGAACAACCAAATCCACTTCACTCACAGATACTGAGTGAGGCTCAAGTGTACAAGCGCGCCGAGTGGTGTAGGTCAGAGTTGACCCTGAAAAGGTCAGCGGGGGTTTCTCTTATTTCAGAGCAGCTCCAGCCTGTTTACTGTTGTCACATGAATCCTGAAGACTTTCCTGAACACCACTCCTTCAGTTCTTCATCACCTTCGAGCAGCTGAAGAAGCTCCCGTTCTAAAGCGTGCCGGATGTGGGACTTCACTGCTCTGTCAAACTGTGTCGGGGGGGGGGGGGGGGGACCTGGAGTTTCGGCACCTGTGTAATCACACTCCCTTTTCAAATCCATACCAATTATACAGCCGAGTCTCCCCCATCCGCTCATGCTCATCCAAATCTTCTGTTATCTTATTCTTTTGCAAAGTGTTTTTATTTATTGTGACTGGTTCTTTTTTTTTTTTAAAGGACATTTTTAAAGACTGTCGCTTTGATGATCACTCCCACCCTCAGCCTCCTTTGAACCTCCCCAGGCAGCTAGGTTTGGTTGTAGCAAAAGATTTGAAACTTTGAGAGAGTAGTTTTTTTTGGGTTTTTTTCTTACTTGTTCCCAAAGGAAACACAGGAGCTCAGCTCTGTGGATCAGGTGAGCTCGGCCCTCTCTACATGACAGTAGAGATATTTTTGATGGTTTCCTCTGGATTCCTACGCAGATCTGGAGGAAAGAAAAACATTGGAAATTAATTTATTTTTAGTAAAGATAGGAGTTGCTGAATGTCACTCGAGGCATGCATGGCTAGTTTGTAATTTTTTTTTTTTAAAAGAACAGAAAGTTAACTTTAAAAATGGAGGATGTGTAGGAACCCTGCAGTTTTTGTCATAGGCACTGCATGAAATGTGTTGAATGTTGAGGGATCGCATGGAAGGACAACAAACTGTTACAGCGTGTTAAAGAGGCGGATTTAAGATAAAGTTCATGGTGACTGAAAAGAGGAGATAATCCTCTTCACTCCAGGGTTAGGGTTAGTTAGGGTTAAGTTTATCTCCGTAAAGAAAGGTCAGGGTCTTTGTTTCACTAAAGTGTCAAAAATGGGTCAGAAAGCCCCTCAAAATGTCACAGTGTGGTTTCTGACTTTGGGTCATTTGACTGGAAATCTGTCAGAACTGCCGCCTGATTTTAAAGCTGAGGAAAACAATATTTATTGTTTGTTTTTTATTTTTGTGTTCATAACGAGCTACTGAAGTTTTACTTGAAACCAATCAGGAACGAGCACACACACACACACACACACACACACACACACAGAGTTTCTGGTTTCAGAACAGACCCGATTACGTTGACAGACTCGGTTACCATAGTAACAGACTCAGCTAAAGTTACCTCATTTCTGAAACGTCAAACCCAGAGTTTCCTTCATTTCAGGGTTAACTTACTCGGGCCTTTCTGAAACGGGCCTCAGGTCGGACACCGTTAATTAAAGTGTTTGTTTTTGCTTTAGACGTTAGTTATGTGTTGCACCTCCGGTCTGCTGCTGAAGTAGGAACAAATGGTTTGCACACAAAGTGATGTTCCATAATTTCAATATCGACTGAAATAAATCAATCCAGTATGTCTTGAAAAGCCTCGTTCAGACTCACTCAGAGCCGGATGCATTTGTTACACGCATTGTAGGAAGTGTATGTAAACCCAGTTCAAAAATAGAGCTTCTGCAGTGGTACACCAATTAAAGTGCAGGGACCAGAGGAGAGTTTCTTCATGCTTTATTTCTCAACAACTTGATTTCACTTGTGACAAGCGTAGTAGTCAGATGATTTAACTCTTTAAGGAAAACAATAATCAGGGCCACACCCGTAAATCAATTTACGTAGTAACTAAACAATCTCAAATGCACAAAATCATATATTTACACATCAAGTACTCACTCAAATAATGCATCTATCAGAGTCACAATACAGCTGTCAGCCTGTCATGCAGCTCAGCAGTGTGAAGCAAACAAAAGGAGTAAGCATGGCCTGCTGCAGGCCTCTTACTTACTCAGGTGTGGCCTGATTGGTTAAGACTAGGCTTAAAGGGGAAGTGGGATGTTTAAGTCCACATAGGATGCCTTGCTGTGCTTTTTAAACTTAGTTGTTTTCTTGCTGAAAGGTGAATTCGCATGAATTTAAAAGTGGCAGCTGGTGTGAAAAGAAGTGGCTTTTGTGCCAAAGTATGTTTCAACCAAACTGTGTTTCATTTATCTGAAGAGAACTCTGAAGGTCATCGCACTCCGTTTTTTTCATTCAAGACTGAAACTTTCATCGTCATTATTTTTTTCTGTAACATTTTCCTGTGTGTGTGTCTGTGTCTGTGTCTGTGTGTGTGTGTCTGTGTGTGTGTGTGTGTGTGTGTGTGTGTGTGTCTGTGTCTGTGTCTGTGTGTCTGTGTCTGTGTGTCTGTGTCTGTGTCTGTGTGTCTGTGTCTGTGTCTGTGTGTGTGTGTGTGTGTCTGTGTCTGTGTGTCTGTGTCTGTGTGTGTGTCTGTGTCTGTGTGTGTGTGTGTGTGTGTGTGTGTGTGTGTGTGTGTGTGTGTGTGTGTGTGTGTGTGTGTGTGTGTGTGTGTGTGTGTGTGTGTGTGTGTGTGTGTGTGTGTGTGTGTGTGTGTGTGTGTGTGTCTGTGTCTGTGTCTGTGTGTCTGTGTCTGTGTGTCTGTGTGTGTGTGTGTGTCTGTGTGTCTGTGTCTGTGTCTGTGTCTGTGTCTGTGTCTGTGTGTCTGTGTGTCTGTGTCTGTCTGCGTCTGCGTCTGTCTGCGTGTGCGTGTGCGTGTGTCTGTGTGTGTGTGTGTGTCTGTGTGTGTCTGTGTGTGTCTGTGTGTGTCTGTGTCTGTGTCTGTGTGTGTCTGTGTCTGTGTCTGTGTCTGTGTGTGTGTGTGTGTCTGTGTTTGTGTGTGTGTGTGTGTCTGTGTCTGTGTGTGTGTGTGTGTCTGTGTCTGTGTGTGTGTGTGTGTGTGTCTGTGTGTGTGTGTGTGTGTGTGTGTGTCTGCTGTTCAGGATTGATTGTGTCTCAGAAATTTGTGACTGGACCACTGACGTCCTGAAAATCAGGATAATTCTGCAGCTCCTTTATCCACAGTGAAACTCTCCTCGCTCTTGTCTTGTTGTCATGGCGACTGATCCCGTGTTGTTTTTTCAAGTAGTGAAAACAAAACACAGAATCATCTTCACTGCTTCACCTCGCTCCATGATGAGTACGACACGTTTGGTCTCGGATTTTGCAATTAATGGAACTAAACGCAGCGGACTCAAAGTGCTAGTCCTCTGTGCTTCATGTTGTTGGGGTTTGTTCAGATTACGGATCCAAAAAACACCAGAAACAAACGGACTCGGTGTGCAAAGGCCATACGAAGGGTTTGTTTGCAGCTACTTTGAGTCTGTGTTTAAGTTGTTGTGCAGGAGGAAATCTTTGCTGGAACTTATCCAAAAGTCAGAGTGGTCTGTGAAGGAGCTGTGACACTCCCACAGCTAGGTGTTTGTTCTGCCCTGAGTCTGCCTTCATGACATCACAAAGGGCAGTAGCCCCTCCCCCAGGTGGGTGACACTCCCACAGCTAGGTGTTTGTTCTGCCCTGAGTCTGCCTTCATGACATCACAAAGGGCAGTAGCCCCTCCCCCAGGTGGGTGACACTCCCACAGCTAGGTGTTTGTTCTGCCCTGAGTCTGCCTTCATGACATCACAAAGGGCAGTAGCCCCTCCCCCAGGTGGGTGACACTCCCACAGCTAGGTGTTTGTTCTGCCCTCTGAGTCTGCCTTCTCACCGTAAACAATAGGACATGGAGCAAGAAAGACCGAGACACCCAAGCCCTTCCAGAGAGGGGGCGTGGTCAGACACAGCTCATTTACATATTTAAAGGTACAGACACAGAAACAGCCTGTTCTGAGCAGGGCTGAAATAGAGGGGTTTATAGACATGATCAAATACAGGATCATAGTGGATTTAGATCAAGAAACTTCACACACATGTTTTGAGGAGCTCTGAGACTTATTTAAAGTGTTTAAAAAAACAGGATAATATGTAAGTTGTAAAGTTGTAGCTTTCCTTTTGTTTTGCCACCAGAAGAAGATTGTTTTAGGAAACTGTAAACCCTCTCACAGTATAGTGGGATTTTTGTACTTTGTCTTCAGCTCTTGATTGTGTCACTCTTAGACTGACCGCACGAAAGACGTCACAGGGCACCTTTGAGAGTTGGCCGTGACAACAGTGATTATTTCCCAGCTTATATGAAATATGAATAAATATGTTTATGGTTTAAAAGCAGCAGTAGAGCTCCATCTGCTAAAGAAAGTTAACGTCGGTTTTTAAAGGTCACTTCTTCCTCTACAAAGGCGTCAATCTGAATATTAATATGTTCTGATTTTAAAGTAATTTGAGGGTTAAACTTTTTATTGACTGAAAAACGTGTGTGAGTCGGAAAGAAGAAAACAATCGATGAATATTTTTGTACATGTTCCCTTCACTTCCTCTTATTATTTGCACTTTGGTGAATCGATGCTGTCTATAAACAATCGTACTTTCTTCTCTTGATGATTTTTTTATGGTGGATTTTGTTTCCCTCTTTGACAGAATGGGTTTGGCTTTGTATAAATTAAGTGTTCACTGAAATAAAATATATGCTGTGTTTGCATCTGTATCTGTTTTGTTTTTTTATTCAATTAAGAATCGAATCACCTTAGGGGTGCTATATAAACTTTAGATATTTCTTCAAACATAAACAACAACAAAATGTGTTTCCAGGAACTCATGAGGAAATAAGGAAGGAGTGAAGTTAGTTTCTCTTTGTCACCACCTGCTGGCTGACTCAGAATCAGCAGCTTCTTTACCTTGATCTACTGATTATTTTTTTTCACAGATGACCTTACTCAGTGGTGACTCCAGAGTCTTTTGGGGCCCCTCCAACCACCATTTTGTCTGCCAGTGTCCCGACGCTCTTCCTCTTTATTTTTTCCCTCCCAGACAGATAACTCCTCTTCACTTTCCTTCAGTGACTTTCATTGAGGAACTTTGGTTTTCACAGTAATAATGCATGAGATGCTCAGCAGGTCAACCAGAGTGAGTGCTGTCTTATGGGGGGCCCCTTCAGGGAGGTTTCCTACTGTTGATGCAAAATTTGCATGTTTTGAGCCACTGCTGTGGTTTAAAGACGAGCAGCACCTCTGACTTTAGGGTTAACATATAATGTATTGTGACAAAAAGATAAATTGGTTTGAGTTTTAAGAAATTAAAATGCAATTATAGATAATTAAGTTTGAATAGAAGTCAATGCTAATAAAGTCAAGAACCGGTAGTCGTACTTTCCAGGTACAACTAGTCGACTTGATTGGCATTGACTTCTAATTGTACTCAACATTTGCACTAGTGACGAAATAAAAGTTCATTTAAGTAGTGAAACATGATTTACTGTTTTATCAGAAGTACCTTGATATAAGAGTTACTGTATGAATGTATTTTTAGTTTATTTATTTCAATGTGCCATACACCAAAGTGTGCCTAGCCCACAGTCTTCTAAGACTGTAAATACAGTTTCTGTAAATTCAATGAATCAAAGATAAAGCGCCATTTAAAGGTGTTAACCACAAACTGAGCGAGCTCAATCACCGAGTGAACGAGTACTGTAGTCTGTCTTCATCCGACTGGGAAAACTAATCTGGACTGTCTTAAGACATTTTACAGAAAAGCTGACATCTTACAGAATGATAAAATGGACATTAGAACAAAAAGTGCATTTCATACAACATTAATTGGTCAAAGGTCGATTTTTAATATCTGCAGTTGATATTACTGCTGATTAAATATTTAATAAGTGTTGTACAGAATTTGAATATGAACAGGCATGTATGAGGGCGTGGTCAAAGTTGAATCCATTGTGAATGTTTTGAGATTGCGGGAGGAAACCCACACAGACACGGGGGAAACATACAAAGTTTCTAACCTTCAGATATTCCAATTTTCTGTTCAACAACAGAAGCATGCCCTGAAAGGCATTGCTGGTTTTTCCCAAAGATTTAAAGAACCTGAGCACTGGGTTCCCCTTTGGCGCTGGATTCGGCACAGTCATGCAAGTCTTCAAGGCCTCGATAACTACATCCACAATGGATGGATCCTCCGATTCCAAGGCTTGGAGGAGCTCCTTTGCAGTGTCGAAATGCTCACGGAGGTCTCCATAAAGAGCCTTGCTTACCTTCTCGACAGTACGACAGTCCGACTTGATCACAACATCTGAGGAGTCGATCTTTCCCAAAGTTGCAGCTCTGAGATTTGCGACAATCCTGTTGAATTTGGGGACGATCAGCGATCTCTTGGCCTTATCCGTGGCTTTGTATAACAATCCCGTTAGCAGCAAGGCAAACAGCTTTTGAGTTTCTGGGTCGTGTTTTGTATATGTGGCCGTCTCAGAAATAGATTTGTCAGAATCATACTCGACTTCTTCATAGGGACATTCAGAAGTGGCTTCCGTATTTGAGCGACTCTCGTCCACAGTTTCAATGGATGCCACGCGGATCAATCTCACTGGTTGGTTTGGGGAATCCGAGTCATCTGAACTCTGCATCACCTCGTCAATGTCCTCCATCGAATCTTCACTACGTGCATATGATAGTAACCATTGGTAGTAATCGTTAAGCCAGGGCCAGTCGATGTCGTCATCCACTGGGCGATTAAATTCATTGATTTCTGTCAGTATTTCAAGGACGCTATCGTTCTGAGTAGAATAAGTTATCTTACACAACCCTTGATCTATAACAATACATTTTGTTTTTTTCTCGTCTTCTTTTAACTGTAAATCTGGTCGGGGGCTTTCGCTTTTTGGGGTTCTCCTCAGATAGCAATGGCACTTCTGCAGGCGAAGGCACTGAAGGGCTTGAGAGACTAGATCGATCATGGAGCTTAGAGTTGTAAAATAGATACACTTACATCTTAAACACGTGGGTAGCTCATAATATTCATTCTCCATTACCATCATTATGTTACAGTCGATGCGCCTCTTCACCTCTCGTGCTGCCATCGTGATGAATTTGTCCAAACTCTCACAATAGATGATGCTCGAGAGGTGTAGAGTTTGAGCGAAACTCAACGGAAGGACGTATTTCAACTCATCCAGGACACCCTCCTCACGCACACCGAAGTAACACAACCTCGGTTCTATGTGAGAGTGTATCCTCTTTGCTTTCCTTTGCCAGTCGGAAACGACCGGTTGAATACCATCCAAGATTTTGTTGTAAGTCAAATCGACAATGCACTGACACAAGTCGACCAGCAGATTCAGACTGTGTTTGACATGGTTTCCAGATTGCACCTGGTACCAATATTTGGTGATCAGTCTCTTTATGAAGCGGCTAATGTCTATGACAGCCTTCATTCTAGGGACGTGCACAAAAGCGGTCAACAAGAGTCCTGATGTCTCCGTCATTATTGTCTGTGTTTCTTTGTGTTCGCTGTCGGCCTTCAGTGCAGAAACAAATACAGCTCGAGTCCTTTGGTGTAAGATGAACATTCTGTGCTCAGGCTACTTCAAAGGCATTCAACTGTGATGTCATCAGGGGGACGGACGTGCAACGCTTTTCTTGCAGGACTTGAGGACAAGGGGGCCTTAGGCTTCTTTCAGAGTTCATTTAAAGGGTTGACACAACGATTTGTTGGCAGACCATGAAGTCAAACGGATTTCAAGCTATCCAGTTTTAATTAACTCTACATCGAGTCGTGTGTGAGTTACTTACAACATTCAGCAAACTGTAGAAATCTGATTGGACAGAGGGCAAGAAAATTTTATAAAAAAACATGTTTTTGTGTAATCCAGCGTTCCTTTGTTAAATGTTCATTTACCTCGCACATATATTTCTTAAAGAGCATTACTATGGATTATTTTTACATCATAAGAACTTTAAAACGTTTCAAATGTCTGATGACTCATCCTGCATTCAGGGACGTTCACTGATTTTTCTACCGATTAAAAAGCTCTGTTGAAGCTGACAATCCAATCGAATTCATCCCTGCGGTATGTCCCGCCTTCTATCTTGTGATTGGTTTCCATCTCGTTTCAGTTTCAGAAGTTCTGTTTGATGGGGACTTCCATTCTATGTATTCTGAACACTTGGCTGAAGCGTACGTAATAGTCTTTTGACCAATCAGTTTGTTGGGTTGGAGCTATAAGTGATATATAGTTAGGCAATATCTCACAAGGGAGTGATGTTTTGAATATTAGCTGCTGTGATTCAATTGTAGGCACAAGGCTGCCGGTCCCGGCTCTAGACATGGGCAGAATGGGGCAATAGGAAAGGATAATGGACTTGAGCTTTTAAAGCATTTTCACACCGCAGGTCACACCTACACATTCACACAGTGACGACAGAGGCTGCTCTGTAAAGTGACCATAACTCCCATTCATGCACCAGAACAGTCCTAAAGATCACTTATAGAGTATCCCAGTAACAAGTCTTGAAGTATGGTACTTATGCTGCATTCATGTGGTGTCAGACACATCGGGAACATGACTTTCTGAGTTGTAAAATGCAAGTCGGAAAAACAACTCAGAAACTCTGGAAAAAATGAGGTGACAGACTTGCCGACTAGACGTCATATTCATCATCACATGGGGGGCAAAATATTTTTTTGTAAATGTTCAGATACTTTTTATGAGTTCATTGCACATCAACATTTTGCTCAAATATAACTCATAACAGACATTCACACATCGTCTTTGCCCGCGCTTATTTTTGTAACTTTCCGCAGTCGGAAGAACGACTTCCCAACTCGGAGAGACTGGGACAACCGAGGAGCACCTGAATGCAGCATAAGTGACTAGTCAACATTACAGTAGAACCGGGACTGCGAGGGGCGTCCATCTTTTAACACGTCTTTCAGTTCCCCTTTGACGTAAGGGGCTGTCAATCTGCTTTGACCTTTGATTCGTCTATTTATTTGACTGTGATACTTTTGTTCATTCCCGTTGATTCAACATCTTTACAAAGCATTTCATTCTCATGCTGCCGTGTTTTATTTATGTAGAAACTAACTGTTAGATTACATCCAATGATAATCAATCATTTCCAAGCGTGCTGTTGTTGCGAGCGAGGATATGAAAGGTGTGAATTTTAAGCTACTTTGCTTTTCTTTCTTTGTTTTCTACTTTCTTCACATTGGGGACATTTCCACATTTGAGTTATAAAGAGAGGAGGTCAATAATGATTTGATTCTCCAGTAGTGACACCCTGTCCCACACAGAAACAGCCTCACACCTTCACACACACACACACACACACACACACACACACACACACACACACACACACACACACACACACACACACATGGCAGAGTCGTTAAGTCAACCAGCTTCAGGTGTGTCGTCTTGTCACACAGCTGATTAAACCATGTGAGACACACTAAAGAGGGAGTGACAGTTTTAGTTTCTGATGTACGAGTGAACACGCTGCAGCTCCATGCACTGGTTTAGATTTATATATATTTTCTTATTTATTTGTGTCGTAGCAGAAGAAGTCAGAGCCGAGTTCTCTCTGGAGCTCCAGAAGCAAATATGTTTGCTTGAGCGGTCTGCGGCCTCCGGTTTAGTCTCTTTTTATTTGTGTTTTTCATAGGATCACCCTATACATGTTTTATTCCCTGTAGAGGATTTTACCAGTAGTTGGAGAGTGAACTGGTGTGTGTGTGTGTGTGTGTGTGTGTGTGTGTGTGTGTGTGTGTGTGTGTGTATATATGTGTGTGTGTGTGTGTGTGTGTGTAGTCATGAAGGAAGAGATCGCTGCGGCCGTGTTCTTTGTCGCTCGCCTGGTGAAGAGGTATGGTTGTCTGGATAATGACAGCAGGGACCGGTTTGCCGCTGCCCTCACCTCCGTTCTGTTTGAAAACTACAAGAACCACTGGTACCCGAAAGCACCGACCAAGGGACAGGCCTACAGGTCAGTGTGAGCTTTCATTTCTTCATTTTGCAACTTAAATTGAAGATGGCGCAGAAGTGTCCAAAAAGCTGCATGAATAGGGAAGTTTTCTTCTTGAAACAAGACTTTTTATTTTATTATCTCCCTGAGTAGCAGAGGTCACTCCAGAGGTCACAGAGAACCCGCTGAACCCAAGCTCTCTTTTCCAGGCATGCCCTGCAGCGAAACAATAAAAATATAGAACAAGACACACTTACAACAGAGTTCAAATAAATACAATCATAAACACACACTTTTTAACACTGATGATTTAAAAAAAAAGTCACATTTTAAAACGGTTACAATGCCTGTCTGTTAGCTGAGACATTAGCTCTTTAAAAACCCGGTGTGATACCAGAGAAGGCACCTGAGCTGTCCTTTTGAAAACTTTTCCACATATTGGACCAGCAACATTTGGAAAGTGAAGAGTTCCTGTCATTCAAGATAAAATAATCCTTTATTTATCCCACAACTAGGAAATTTACGGTGTTACAGCAAAGATTGCAAACAAAAAGTGAACACAATACAATTTAAATGAGTTAAAAATGTACAAAAAAAAGATCAGCTGAGAGCTGCAGTTGACAAAATGTAGTCTGGTTTCAGATTTATGTACTTTATTGTGCCTGCAGCTCTGCACAACTTAGAATAAACAAGCACAACACAAAACAGGACGAGTTTAAAAACACATGGAGTGATGCATGAAATAGATTCCCATATGCACGATGTAAGTTACTCAGAGTATAAAGTGTTGACAGTAGCTGCTTTGTGCTCCAGGTGTCTGCGTATGAACCGGGAGCAGCTGAGGGATCTGGTTCTTCAGCAGGCCTGCAGGCAGAGCGCGGTGCGGTACGAGGATCTGGGCCTCCCCCTGGAGATGACGGTGTGGGTCGACCCCGGAGAGGTGTCCTGCAGGTCAGAGGTTACACTTTGTGTGTTGAGACCAGGCGGTCATGACGAGAGCTGCTGATTTGTTTTTGAAAATGCTCAGTAAAACTAAAACCTGGACTGCAGCTCGCTCTTCTGTCACTTACAGACGTTCTGCTCTGAAAATCATCGACCTTTTCCTCGTTGCAGGTACGGTGAACACAGCACTCCATTCTGCGTCTCGGTGGTTAACGGTTGTCGACGGGGAGATGGCGAGTTTTCCCGGCGCATTCATGACGCCGTGGAGCGGGCGAGCCTCGACGTCCAATCGGGAAGCTCTTCAGACGAGGAGGAAGGGGGCGGAGACAACAGCATGAGTAGCGGCAGCAGCCTCTCGACTCTGTGCTCCTCTCAGGCCCCGCCCACAAATCCTGAGCCCAAAACCATCCCGACAGTCAGCAACCCCAACAGCGTGTACAGGGTAGGTTTGATGGGTTTTATATTCATCTGAATGTTTTTGAATGTGGACCCTAGGAAGGCTAGCTGAGCTCTCAGGTACAGCTAACGGGGATCTAACAAATAATCTACAAAAAACGACGCCATGACGCTGTCCTCCAGTTAGGGTTATTTTTTTGACATTAAGTCAGGTGATGCAATATAGCGGGAGGATAAATCCGCCTCAGGGGTCATTGATGGGTTCAAAAAGCATCCATTTACTTTGAATCTTTCTAAAATGTATTTTGGGGATTTTTTCTGCCTTTTTTTTTTTTTTATATTGGGGTCACAACAGAAAATGTTTTATCACCTCCCAGAGAACTTCAGCTGTCGGCTTCTGTACCCTGAAGTTGAACACGGTATAAACACATACTACAAAATATTAACAAATAAAGATTAATGTCGAACAAAGGTCTGAGTATGTTTAAAGTGTGCGCTACTGCTAAACCATTGTTTGTGGATTCTTGTTGGAATCGCAATGGATTGTGGGATGTGTATTTCCTTCCCTCCCAGAAAAAAATGGAACAGCACTTTTTCTGCTGAATTAATTGTTTTGTGGTCATGAGTTGCTGGTTGGCTTGGTTCCTGTGGATTTTAAAGGTAAATTGTAAGTGGGTGGTCACCCCCCCCCCCCCCCCCCCCCCCCCCCCCCCACACACACACACACACACACACACACTACCAAGCCCACGGCAGTTACTTCTGCAAGATTTTACAAGTATGACTTTGTGCACGCTGTGTTGGCCTGATACTGTGAGTATCGGAGTAATCCTAATTATCACCCATCAGAAAGTTCTAAAACGCACAACACTTGTGTTTTAAAAGTTTACAGTTTGGTCCTGAACTCTTAAACTGAGGGACATTTTGTGCTGGTTATTTCCAGCCTGAAAGAAGACGCAGGGTGGCAGTTACAGGTTTCTATTTTGAACACAGCTGCTGCCGGTCTTTCCCGTGGCGTTTCATAACCCTCTGCCCTTCTCGTCCTCAGTTCAGCGAGTTCTCTCCAGGAGCTCCTCAGCAGTGGCTCAGGGAGAAGAGGAAGGCCTTTGGCGGGGATGCTTACCCCCCTCACCCTCCCCCGCCCCTTCATCCTCCTCACCCTCCTCACCCTCCTCTCCCCCTTCACCCTCCTCACTCGCCCCCGGCCTCAGTTCCCACCTCCCAGTTCTCCAACCAGAAAGGCTTCAAGTCCTATCGAGCCACGTTCACCTTCACCGGGCCACGCGTCGACAAGTACCACTGGGTCAGCAAGTCCCGATCCTAGAGTGAGTCGAGCCTCAGCGAACGGGATCGGGATCTACCGCTTGGGGCTGGGGACCAGGGAGGACAGCCGTGATGCTGGATCAGAGAACCTGTTCAGCAGGATTAAAAAAGTGTTGGGACAGTGAATGTAGTCTTTATCTAATGTGGTTTAAAGTGTAATGATTTAAAGTTATGCTGATTAAGCATGTTTTTTGTTTTTTTTTAAGTTATATACTAATCAACTAATTTTAAATAATTCTCTATGTTTTTTAAAACTAAAATTAATGTGAGTGTGAATAAAGTAACATTTAACTTTGCTCTTTCATTTCATGTTTCTGTTCTTTATTTAAACATGTTTAAGGTAATGTGACCATGAAGCTAAAAATAACTACAGAAGACTGGTGGAGGGGGAAACTCACAACAGGGAAACTTATAGAAAGTGTCAGACTCTGGCCTCCCTTTTTATTTTTTATTTGTTGGCCTTTTCATTTCATGTAAATGAACAGTCAAAAACGATTTAAAGTCACAGGTTTACTCGTCTCGACTGGTTTAATAAAATATGTTGCATGTCCACACTTGCACGAAACTCATGAATGCAAACAGCTAAATTGTTCACTCTTGACTTCACCTGGAGTTTCTCCTGCCAGCCTCCTCGTGTTTACTTCCTTAAAGTCAGAAAGCTCCATATCACTCTTCAAGCTAAGCTAACATGAGCAGCAGCCTCCAGCTGTGTTGGACAAACTGATTTTTAATGTAAGGAATGAAACCTGTTATTCATACTTAGGGGTGTGGGTTATGATAATATAGCTGTTGATGTAGAGGCTAACAATATGTTTGGTATTGTATTGTTAGCTACAGCTAGCAGCCAGTTAGCTTTGTCTGGTGCTGAACTTGCCTGGCTCGGTCCATATTCAGAAGCAGAATCAGGTTTTATTGTACATTTACACATAAAGGAATTTGACTTGGTGTGTTGGTGCTAAACAATTAAACAGGAAATGAAGCAGAACTAACAACAACTTAAATGATACAGAGTAAGATATTACAATATATAAAATAGAATTTAAAAATGTAAAATATTAACACCCCCCCCCCCCCCCCCCCTTGTTGGCAAGAATAGTTGATGTTACAGGGTGAGTCAGTAAGCTGCAGCAGAAAAACACTCGCCCATCATGAAACACACCTCTGATGTGTTTAACAACTTCTAAAACCAACTTCTAAAACCAGGATTCAACCAGCGTTCATTTCAAACCAGGGTTCAACCAGCGTTCATTTCAAACCAGGATTCAACCAGCGTTCATTTCAAACCAGGGTTCAACCAGGGTTCATTTCAAACCAGGATTCAACCAGCGTTCATTTCAAACCAGGATTCAACCAGCGTTCATTTCAAACCAGGATTCAACCAGCGTTCATTTCAAACCAGGGTTCAACCAGCGTTCATTTCAAACCAGGGTTCAACCAGCGTTCATTTCAAACCAGGATTCAACCAGCGTTCATTTCAAACCAGGATTCGACCAGCGTTCATTTCAAACCAGGGTTCAACCAGCGTTCATTTCAAACCAGGATTCAACCAGCGTTCATTTCAAACCAGGGTTCAACCAGCGTTCATTTCAAACCAGGGTTCAACCAGGGTTCATTTCAAACCAGGATTCAACCAGCGTTCATTTCAAACCAGGGTTCAACCAGCGTTCATTTCAAACCAGGATTCAACCAGCGTTCATTTCAAACCAGGGTTCATTTCAAACCAGGGTTCATTTCAAACCAGGATTCAACCAGGGTTCATTTCAAACCAGGGTTCAACCAGGGTTCATTTCAAACCAGGATTCAACCAGCGTTCATTTCAAACCAGGATTCAACCAGCGTTCATTTCAAACCAGGGTTCAACCAGCGTTCATTTCAAACCAGGATTCAACCAGGGTTCATTTCAAACCAGGGTTCAACCAGGGTTCATTTCAAACCAGGATTCAACCAGCGTTCATTTCAAACCAGGGTTCAACCAGGGTTCATTTCAAACCAGGATTCAACCAGCGTTCATTTCAAACCAGGATTCAACCAGCGTTCATTTCAAACCAGGGTTCATTTCAAACCAGGGTTCAACCAGGGTTCATTTCAAACCAGGATTCAACCAGCGTTCATTTCAAACCAGCGTTCATTTCAAACCAGGATTCAACCAGCGTTCATTTCAAACCAGGGTTCAACCAGCGTTCATTTCAAACCAGGATTCAACCAGGGTTCATTTCAAACCAGGGTTCAACCAGCGTTCATTTCAAACCAGGATTCAACCAGGGTTCATTTCAAACCAGGATTCAACCAGCGTTCATTTCAAACCAGGATTCAACCAGCGTTCATTTCAAACCAGGGTTCAACCAGCGTTCATTTCAAACCAGGATTCAACCAGGGTTCATTTCAAACCAGGGTTCAACCAGGGTTCATTTCAAACCAGGATTCAACCAGCGTTCATTTCAAACCAGGGTTCAACCAGCGTTCATTTCAAACCAGGATTCAACCAGCGTTCATTTCAAACCAGGGTTCATTTCAAACCAGGATTCAACCAGCGTTCATTTCAAACCAGGGTTCAACCAGCGTTCATTTCAAACCAGGGTTCAACCAGCGTTCATTTCAAACCAGGATTCAACCAGCGTTCATTTCAAACCAGGGTTCATTTCAAACCAGGGTTCAACCAGCGTTCATTTCAAACCAGGGTTCAACCAGCGTTCATTTCAAACCAGGGTTCAACCAGGGTTCATTTCAAACCAGGATTCAACCAGCGTTCATTTCAAACCAGGATTCGACCAGCGTTCATTTCAAACCAGGATTCAACCAGCGTTCATTTCAAACCAGGGTTCATTTCAAACCAGGGTTCAACCAGGGTTCATTTCAAACCAGGATTCAACCAGCGTTCATTTCAAACCAGCGTTCATTTCAAACCAGGATTCAACCAGCGTTCATTTCAAACCAGGATTCAACCAGCGTTCATTTCAAACCAGGATTCAACCAGCGTTCATTTCAAACCAGCGTTCATTTCAAACCAGGATTCAACCAGCGTTCATTTCAAACCAGGATTCAACCAGCGTTCATTTCAAACCAGGATTCAACCAGCGTTCATTTCAAACCAGGATTCAACCAGCGTTCATTTCAAACCAGGGTTCATTTCAAACCAGGGTTCAACCAGGGTTCATTTCAAACCAGGATTCAACCAGCGTTCATTTCAAACCAGCGTTCATTTCAAACCAGGATTCAACCAGCGTTCATTTCAAACCAGGATTCAACCAGCGTTCATTTCAAACCAGGATTCAACCAGCGTTCATTTCAAACCAGCGTTCATTTCAAACCAGGATTCAACCAGCGTTCATTTCAAACCAGGGTTCAACCAGCGTTCATTTCAAACCAGGATTCAACCAGGGTTCATTTCAAACCAGGATTCAACCAGCGTTCATTTCAAACCAGGATTCGACCAGGGTTCATTTCAAACCAGGGTTCAACCAGCGTTCATTTCAAACCAGGGTTCAACCAGGGTTCATTTCAAACCAGGATTCGACCAGCGTTCATTTCAAACCAGGGTTCAACCAGCGTTCATTTCAAACCAGGATTCGACCAGCGTTCATTTCAAACCAGGGTTCAACCAGCGTTCATTTCAAACCAGGGTTCAACCAGCGTTCATTTCAAACCAGGATTCAACCAGCGTTCATTTCAAACCAGGGTTCATTTCAAACCAGCGTTCATTTCAAACCAGGATTCAACCAGGGTTCATTTCAAACCAGGGTTCAACCAGGGTTCATTTCAAACCAGGATTCAACCAGCGTTCATTTCAAACCAGGATTCAACCAGCGTTCATTTCAAACCAGGGTTCAACCAGCGTTCATTTCAAACCAGGATTCAACCAGGGTTCATTTCAAACCAGGGTTCAACCAGGGTTCATTTCAAACCAGGATTCAACCAGCGTTCATTTCAAACCAGGGTTCAACCAGGGTTCATTTCAAACCAGGATTCAACCAGCGTTCATTTCAAACCAGGATTCAACCAGCGTTCATTTCAAACCAGGGTTCATTTCAAACCAGGGTTCAACCAGGGTTCATTTCAAACCAGGATTCAACCAGCGTTCATTTCAAACCAGCGTTCATTTCAAACCAGGATTCAACCAGCGTTCATTTCAAACCAGGGTTCAACCAGCGTTCATTTCAAACCAGGATTCAACCAGGGTTCATTTCAAACCAGGATTCAACCAGCGTTCATTTCAAACCAGGGTTCAACCAGCGTTCATTTCAAACCAGGGTTCAACCAGGGTTCATTTCAAACCAGGATTCGACCAGCGTTCATTTCAAACCAGGATTCAACCAGCGTTCATTTCAAACCAGGATTCAACCAGCGTTCATTTCAAACCAGGGTTCAACCAGGGTTCATTTCAAACCAGGGTTCAACCAGCGTTCATTTCAAACCAGGATTCA
>NC_089208.1:156854-174354 GCF_963930695.1 Labrus bergylta | reverse complement strand
TCCCTGTCGTTGTTGTTTTTGCACCTTTTCATTTACTGTGAAGTGAACTGTCCATCACAGAGTGTGTGTGTGTGTGTGTGTGTGTGGGGGGGGGGGGGGGGGGGTTCAGTCAGTGCCAGGGAACAAGCTGTTGTGGAAGCGGCCCTCGAGGGTGGAGATGCTTTCTGTGCCTGTGGTGTCTCCACCTGAACAGAGCGTGAGCTGTGTGTGTGTGGAGGGGAGAGCCTGTGATCGATTCCACTGGTGAGGATGTTTTCAGAAACACAATATGTTGATATGAGAAACATTGAAACTGCACTTGTAATTGAAAATAGCACAAAGACATATCAACTGTTGAAACTGAGAATTTTCAAAGGTTTTGTAAAAAAAAGTTTTCCCTTTTGAGTGATCTGAAGGAACATGTTTTAAGTTCAGGGGTTCATCGCAGCAGGCCGTCCCACCAGCGATCCAGAGGAACCTACAAGACAAAAGAGCTCTGGAGCTCCCAGGGTGATGTAGAAGAAATGATAATATAAATTATACATCAGACAAAAGCTGGAGCGAGGACAAAAAGATCATAAATGAAATCACAAAAATGTACAAGTCAGCATCCATCTTTGTTGCAATCCTGCAAGTCCTTTTTTTCAGAAAAACAATTTAAAGTAATTTATTAAGCATTCAGACAAATATAATATTATGAAATAAAACCTTTGTTATTACACTTTATTTCAAATCAAAGTCTGGCTGTCACAAATAATCACATCCCAAACACTCTGCTACAGACGAAGTATGTCTTAAAGAACAAAGGAACAAAAGAAAACAACAAAAGAAGAAGAGTCGGAGGTCTAATCTGGATTAAAAACATGTTTACTTTTGTTTGTCTCAAAAGACCATGTGTGGGGTTACATAGGATTCAAATGGGGTTGTCTGAAATGTGGTGATCAATAAAAAACATGTAGTGTATTTAGATATATTGAACACGGGCCATCGTCAAATCCAAAACAAAAAACTTGCCGTCCATTGTGCAGAAATGTCGTCAAAGCCTTTTTCCACAATAATAAACATAAAAAAGCCTAAATGTGTTCTAATATGTTTGTTTACACACATACTATTAAAAATAAATAAATGTTTATTAAAAATCTGTTTAAGTTTTGTGTGTCTGGGGCTCAATAGTCAACCAGTAAATGTTTAAATGTTTAAATGTTTAAATGTTTAAATGTTTAAATGTTTAAATGTTTTAATGTTTAAATGTTTTAATGTTTTAATGTTTAAATGTTTTAATGTTTAAATGTTTAAATGTTTAAATGTTTTAATGTTTTAATGTTTAAATGTTTTAATGTTTTAATGTTTAAATGTTTTAATGTTTAAATGTTTAAATGTTTTAATGTTTTAATGTTTAAATGTTTTAATGTTTTAATGTTTAAATGTTTTAATGTTTTAATGTTTAAATCTTTGTTAAGATAATAAACGTAATCTGAGTTACAGAAATCTACATGTGTTTGTTTTGATTGATATAATTGCGTTATTATTAATTTTTCACTTTTAAAGTGTGATTGTTTGATTGTTTGATTGTGACGGTGAATGTTTTAGAGAAATCACTTTTGATTATGAAACGAAGTTTATAAAAGAGCGGAGAGACCGGAAGCAGGAATCACAATCTGGCTGGCTGTATTTGCTTACCATCAGTGCGCCAACCCGATCCACCAATTACAAGAAGTCTTCATTCACACTGCTGGTCTAGTAGTCCAATCAGAGGCGTTGTCTTTACGACGTCACTCAGCGCTGGGTCACATCCGGTCCTATATATTGTGCCACGAGTTAGCGGCGAATTTGGAGAGTGTCCATTTTGAGCAGCGAATCGGCGTCTCTGCTTTTTCCCTCTAAAAGTAAGAACCGGTTTGTAGTTTCTGTCTTTAAGTTTTCGCTTTAACACTGAGATGCTCCTGAAAGTGCAGATATTAGTTTATCTTTAATGTGTCTTTAATGTTTAATTGGCGCTAGCTGCGTCTTAGCCGCAGTGTTAGCTCGACATGCTAACGCGGTTCATCGAGCTAACAACAAATAAGTGAAATAAGTGAAACAATGTGTGTTTAAGATGTGTCGGTGTTAGTGGCACCGTGTCGTGTGTGCTGCTAGGTGCTGGTTCTGATCCGGTTCGGAGTCTCTTTGTGTCTCTGAGGCCTCGTGTCCCCGCGAGGCGCCGCGCGCTCTGCAGCGTGTTAGCATGTTAGCATGTTAGCATGTTTCCCTCCTCTCTCTTTGTGTGAACAACAAGGTCACGATCACTTCACCTCCACCTGTCCACAAGTTCCTGCGACCAATCCTCCCAGAGGAACATCATTCATCTGCCAGAGTCTTCCTCAATGTGCTGAAATAACGATGTAGCCTGTTAGCTTCGCTGTAGCCTGTTAGCTTCGCTGTAGCCTGTTAGCTTCGCTGTAGCCTGTTAGCTTCGCTGTAGCCTGTTAGCCTGTTAGCTTAGCTGTTAGCTTCCTTATTGTTTAAACTCTTTTTTACTTTCACTCTAAAAACAACTTTTACCTTTTCATTAAACTTTTTACAGGTTTTTATATAAATATGTTTGTTTTGTTTTTTAGCCATTTTACTTTATTTTTATTTTTATATTTTTATTGTTTATTTGAAAATCAGGAGAAACGAAAACAACCCTTTGTGTTAACAACAACAACAACAACAACAACAACAACATCGTTTTCTGTAAAAAAGGAAATAAAATTAGAAAATGAAAGTTAACTTCTAGAATAACAAATGAAACTGCTTTAACAGTAAGTGGACTCTGTTATCCTAACTGTATATTTATATTTATATTTGTGTATATATTATTTATATTTGTGTGTATATATAATTTATATTTGTGTGTATATATAATTTATATTTGTGTGTATATATAATTTATATTTGTGTATATATAATTTATATTTGTGTATATATATATAATTTATATTTGTGTATATATAATTTATATTTGTGTATATATATATATATATATATATATATATATTTGTGTATATATATATTTGTGTGTATATATATATTTGTGTATATATCTCTCTTGAATCCAAAAAGCAGTTTTTCACAGTTAAATTGAAGGATTGAGGGCAGCTGCTGCTTCGACTGCACGATGGTTTTTGTTTGATAACGACGACTTATAAGATGGTTTCTATACTGATTAGAGCTCTCAAGAACTGCCCTCAATGTTGTGCTTTGCCTCTGGTCACTTCCTGTCAGCACCTGTGTGTCCAATCAGACTCAAAGCTGATCGTTTGCTCTTACTCACATTGTTCCCTTTTTTCTAGATCCTTGCTTGTGTTGTTCTTACTCTCTGATGTACGTCGCTTTGGATAAAAGAGTCTGCTCAGTGAATTGTAGAATCAGAATGTTTTGTAAGCAAAGACAGGATAACCGGGTTTACATCCAGTTTGGATGTAAACCCAACATTTCAACATGTTAAATAAGTTTTGTAGTCGTTATGAATCCAAACATCGTAAACCAAAGGTGTTGATTGTTTATCCATTCTAACACAAACAGTCTGTGCTCTGTTTCATTATTTGCTGCAGGTTATTGTTTCACTTGACTCACCCCCCCCCCCCCCCCGTGTTTTTTCTGCTCCTATTTTAGTCTCTTGTAGAACCCACCGTCAGAATGGCAGATGCTGAGACACTCCTCATGGAAACATCAGACCAGAACGGAAACGAGGGAGAGGAGGACCAGAACGGAGCCGAGCTGGAGCAGGAGCAAGAGCTGGAGCAGGAGTTGGAGCAGGAGTGTGAGCAGGATCAGGAGCTTGAGCAGGAGCAGGACCAGGAGCAGGAACAAGAGCTGATGGCGGGTGACGAAAGCCAGGAAGGCACAGACAATGGCACCGATGGCGGCAAGATTGATGCCAGCAAGGGCGAGGAGGATGCAGGGTGAGGTCTTATTTTAGGACCGGTCAGTGTTTCGTGTCCTGATATGGAAGAGTGATGCATGTGCTAAAAAGCTTAATTATTTTAAGGTGTTTGATTACAGCGAAGGAAGAAATAATATGATTTTGTGTTTTCAGAAAAATGTTTGTGGGCGGCCTCAGCTGGGACACGAGTAAAAAGGACCTGAAGGATTACTTCAGTAAATTCGGCGAGGTGTTGGACTGCACCATCAAGATAGACTCCAACACCGGCCGATCACGAGGCTTCGGCTTCGTTCTCTTCAAGGACTCCTCCAGCGTCGACAAGGTGAGTCACTGTGGTTACCCACTGTGGTTACCTCATACCTGTTAATGTCAGACTGGTCATCAGGGTTCATATGTGAAGATGAGGCAGAGCTGCTAATTTGTATCAAGCAGGGACGTTATCCTTGATGGGTAACTCTAGCAGCATCGTACAAAACGGCATATAAACGCTACTCAATTGTAGATACATCTTAAGTTCTGCAGGACTTAGACGGGGCAGAAACACAACTACTACTACAAACGTGCACATTTTTGTGAATTGATCTAATCGATGCATTAGTGTGAGACTGCTCCATATAAAAACGATAAGATTGTGGTCAAAAGGTTCCAGAAAAGACAAATTGGGGTGTGCATGAGTTCTGGCAGAGACCCCAAGTCTTCTCTAACCCCCTTACCCGATGGTGCCAACTCTTTAGAAAGTAAACAGTGTTTGTTCTTGCTGAAAATCCCAGATATTTTAAATTAATATAATTTGTAGGCAGTGTATTTCTAGCATTTTTCAAAAGCTAGACTACCTGTTTATAAATTGAGGTTTAGGGGCGCATGTAGCCTAGCGGTTAGTGTATGTGCTCCATGCATGGAGGCTGTAGTCCTCGTTAGTTGGCAGTCCAGGTTTAGAATCCAACCTGTGGCTCCTTTACCCGTCATGTCAGTTTCCATTCTCCCTCTCGCTTCCCTGATTTCTGACTGTTATCTAATGTCCTCACTCTCTAATAAAAGCCTCAAAAAATGAATATTAAAAAGTTGAAGGCTCCTCTTGTTGTGACATCTGTAGTTATCGTAGTAAGTAAACACTTAAAGTAGTCTTCTTGAAAGAATGATTGGATTTTGCTGCCTGCTGTTAATAGTTTCCAAACTGTTGTAGAAAGTTTGCACAGGTTTAGATCACTAGCAGTAACTATGGTAACAGTTTTAACCTAACACATATGTGCGTCTACAGGTCCTGGCACAGAAGGAACATGGTCTCGACGGACGTACGATCGACCCCAAGAGGGCGATGGCCATGAAGAAGGAGCCTGTCAAGAAGATCTTTGTCGGGGGTTTGAACCCTGAGGCGACTGAGGAAGCCATCAGGGAATACTTCGGGGCTTTTGGAGAGGTGCATTTCGAGGGGGAAAAGATTGCCTGGCCCCCTTCATGTGGAAACCATTTTTACTCATGTGAAACAAGACGTCGCTGCTTTTCTCTCTAAACCATCTGTCTTTTCTGCTCCTCTTAGATCGAAACCATCGAACTCCCCATCGACCCTAAATCAAAGAAAAGGAGGGGTTTCATCTTCATCACATACAAAGACGAAGCCAGCGTCAAGAAGTGTCTGGAGAAGAAGTTCCACAGCATCCAGGGCGGCAGGGTAACTACACTTGACACTTAACAAGTCTGTCACATCTGCTCTCTGCTGCCGTGAAAACACTCGAATCATATCACTGTCACATCTTAATGTGCACAAGATGTCCCTCCACTTGCTCAGTGACAACAGATATACATCACTACTGACATGTGTTCATGCAACATACCGATCTATGACCATCAATTAATGACTAAAATGCGATTACATTCCTCGCATGATTTCACTTGAGCTCTGACTTCTGCGAGAGGTTTCTAAGAATTTATTGTGCAGCCCCTCTGAGTTTTTTAAATGTTTTGTTTGTTTCCTCTTCATAGTGTGAGCTGAAGATCGCCCAGCCAAAGGAGGTTTACCAGCAGCAGCAGTACGGAGGGGGACGTGGTGGTGGCGGTTACGGCGGAGGAAGAGGAGGCAGAGGAGGCCGTGGAGGTAAGAGGAGCATCTGAAGCGTTCTGGTTAAACGCAGGAGGCAATGTGAAGTTTCTTATCAGTGAAGCGATGGATCACAAAGCGATGGATCACAAAGCGATGGATCACTGATTGGATGGTTTCTGATTGACAGCAAATCAAAATGAATCTCAACATGTGTCCCAATCTTCCTCAGTTATTTGAATAATAAAACCATCAGTTAGGTTAACGTGAACCATCAGGGACGTCAACTTTAAAAACAATGAAAGTCTTTCTGTTTGCCGTGGTCTACCAGAACACCAGTGCAGGCTGTTCATTTAGCGTACGCATGTTTGTGCGTTGGCTGCAGCTGAGATGGCAGACACAGAACGGAGCGTGCATTTATGGGCTATGGCTTCTGACCCAACACAGCGCCCTGTACCAGATTTAAAGTTTGCAGCTTCAGAGTACTGCAATCAGGTTTCAGGACAAAAACTGTGCACACCTGAATGTATGACAGGTGTGTCGGAGGAGGGTAAAACTTAAAGGTTTATGTTGACATTCATTTGATAGAACAACATTTCAGGCTAACCGACCTTCATCAGGTCAAATAAATGTGTCTTCATAAAGCGAGATGTGCAGGAGCCTGATTGTTTTCACTCGTAACCACCAGCTGATGATAAATACACATAATGAAATATCACCACTTGACAAAGTGTGTCTGACATCATGGTAAAGGTCAAAGGTTAGTTTTTACATATACAGGGGAAAGTAGAGATGTTTAATGTGTGAGAAATATCCCTCATGTGAACCCTGTATGTCCCAGGTCAGAGCCAGGGCTGGAACCAGGGATACGGAAACTACTGGAACCAGGGCTATGGTAACCAAGGCTACGGCTACGGAGGATACAGCGGCTACGGCAACTACGACTACGCATCTGGTTATTACGGATATGGTGCCGGATATGATTACAGTAAGTTCACATGTTAGTGGATCACATGGGACCAGATCGTCGTGGATAATTTCAAAACCAAGCACGAGTTGGAGGCGTTTCCATAGCAACCTTTAAGGAGATCTGTTCATCTGATCCATATTTTTCAAAACGCACACACATGTTGAGATGTCCGTACCAAAAACACAAGATACACAGTTGTTGTAGGAGTCCCGACCCAGACACTCACTGAAAACAGAGCCGGCCAATCAGAGGAGGGTCCAGGCAGAGGCTGAAATGAGGGATTTAAGTGACGCCAGTTTCACATAACTACGGGTTGTTTTGAGCTACACATCTCGCAACGCTAATATATTAAAGTGAGTTTAATAAATCTCCTTTTTAAATAAGTTATGTTAGGAATAATGTACGACCTCATGCAGACTGTTTCATGACGGGCTTCCAGCTGGTAACCTGTTTGAAACTCACCACACATGCTGCTTCTTTACACGTTTGTAGTTGTAAAGATGTTTAACTCTAACCCTGCTAGTCGCCGTGCTGAGCTGACCATGTCTCTGTGCCACCGCTTCAGATGGGATGATAAAAACATCCTTTATGTGGGAGAGTGACGCTTTAATCTTCTGCCTGTTAGGAAGTGGAAATACATTTGACAACAGCCGGCCAGTTTCAAGAACATTGTCCTCAAACATTTTTTGCAGTCACATTGTTCTTTTTAAGCCGACTGTCTTAAAGCAGCAGAAGTCACGACTTGTTTACCTTTTTTTAAGCCTAACCCTAATTCAAACTTGGGTAAGCAGCACTTTACTGATATGTAATTATTGTTGATGCTTAGCAAGAGAAGTGTGCAGGATCTTTTTTCTTTACAGTTTGGCCGTTTGATGTCCTACGTACCAACATCACCAGATTACGATCACGTCAAGCCCCACCCCCTTTCCCCCCTCACACAGGCCCACGACGTTCCACTTGTTTCTGTACGAGTCCCTCTGTGTTCAGTAGTACGCTCCTGTAGCTCTTGAGTCAGGTCCCGGGGGGGGGGGGTCTGGAGATTTAAACTCTGCTGTCTTTGCTGCATGCTGACGGACTAACTGACTGAATGTGAACCTGTCTGTCCCCTCTGTACAGCAGACCAAGGCAATGCCAGCTACGGTAAAACCCCTCGACGGGGGCAACATCAGATCAACTACAAGCCATACTGATGATCACGTGGTAGTTCAAGGTATGATCATTACCCTCCTTTGCATACATTCATGATCTGTGTGAGCAGAGGGCGGAGTTAAACGTTTAGAGCCAGTCCGTCTGAACGTTCATATCCAATACATAGAAGACACCAACTATATCCAATCATTGAAACCGATAGAAACACAGGGGTCTGACTCTCCCACTTCTTCACAAACTACACAAACCCAAAGGGCTACCCGGCCTTCAGCCACATGTTCCTAACAGAGATATTTATAACTCTTAACGGGACTTCACACACTTATTAAAACTCCCACCTGTCGGGCGAGAGACCCTCCCTACTGTGCACGCTAAAGGAAACGTTTTCAGTCATAGTTTCTGTCACCACAAGCAATACTGGTGAGAGGTTTTCTCACTCCCTGATACCTGATACCGATACATCAGCCGATATCTTTGTTAGCTACATATAAACATTTATTGCGTCCATCCCTCAGATGGAGTTATAAACACTTGTGGAAAAGATTTACAACAAAGACAAGACGGTCACTCAGCTGGAGAGTGCATGTACGTGCGTCACCGCTTCACACTCTGCAGAGTGATTATGCTTGTTATAGTGTGTGTGTGTGTGTGTGTATATATATGTATTTATTTATTTAGGGTAAGAATCGAGTAATATCTGCGATAAAATAGCGGATACAGAGACACCGGATATGCTAACATCGGCTGATATTATTGTGTTTGTGATGAATCGGTCAGGCTCTAGTTTGATTGGTGACGTCGATGGGCGCAGACAGTACTGTGTAAATTGGTTCAATAATGGACTGATATTAGATCAATCTGTCAGATCTCTTCAAAAATAAAGGACTATTTCAATCACTTACACAAAGTATTCCCAGTAGGCGGCTAACGGCTAATCGCTTCTCTTACTTGACATCAGTTCCTGAAGACGAGGGGTCGTAAAAATCAACAGATTTTTATAGAAAGATTCAGACAAAGCGATTCTGTGCAGGAGAAGTGACTGAGTTTTTTTCATTTGGTTCCTCCCTCAGACCTCCAGTGATCCCGTGAGACCACCAGCTGGACGGACACACTGGGCATGACTCGACCTCTTTTATGACAGAAGACCATTTGTACAGAAAACATCTGAAATGTAACTTTTTTCCTTTTCTTTTTTTTTTATCCTCTTCATTTTTAGGTTTTACTTTTTCCCCTTTGGTGTTTTTTTGTTTTTGTTTTGTTGTTTTTTTTTTTCCCCCTTCCCTTCCACATTTCCATCGATGGAAGTGTAATTTTTACTGTACTTTTTGGTACCTGTTTTGATTCTAATGTATTGTAAGGCTTGTATTTTACATGTTTGCTGGCTTTACAGCTTGAAAATCTTGGCGCTGTAAAGGAGCTTTTTTTGACAAATAAAAACAGTTTTCAGTAACTTTTTTTTTTCTGTTGAGTTTCCAGGTTCTGGGGTTGAAGAGTGAAACAAATGTTGAGGATTAAATTTAATTTTCAACATTAATTTCTTGGCTTTTTGCAGCCACACAATCCGGTAATGTGTAAAATTATGAGAAGTTGTCTCCATCACTAAATTGTGTTCACCATGCCCACACATGAATTAATTGGTCCCCCCCCCCCCCCCCCCCGTCTTTATGTGGAATCAAGTGATAATTTTAAGTAGTTAATGATCCTGAAAACTGAAACGATGGTCTGCAAGCTTCTTCCTTTCAGGGCGTTTTGCAGGGAGTGTGGGATGTAAGAGGGAAAACATGATAAAGACGACGCGTAAAATGTGGACTCCCTGTTAAATCTCCACCTTTTTTTTTATTTTTTAAATTTGTTAAGTTTTCATGCTCGTTAGTTTGTGTTCTTTCGCTGGTTTTTAGAAATAACTGCTCTGAAGTTAAGATGTCTGCTTAGGTTGTTTGTTTTTTTGTTTTTGTTTTTTTTTTTCTCTCTGGTCTGACTTCAGGTCCCTGGAGTCTCCTCAGATAGTGTCTCTGGCAATTTATTAGTAATAAACATTCTGGTTTGTAAGGATCTGTGTATTTCTAATGATTAATGTTACTGTTAAAATGTGATCAAGTCCCTAAACGCAGAAGCGCTGCGGTAACTTAAATCAACAACCGATTTCCTAAAATGTCAGGTTCTTGAATACGAGGGTTTCTAGTCACTCTTTTACGCCGTCCCGTTCCTCAACTTGTCCGTAAAGCACGTGCATCCTGAAATCAGAAGGACGGAAACTAGACGAGGCCTCAGGATCCACAGCTGTTTGACGTCGACGCATCCTGGAGGTGAAACCGACGAACACGGAGATTCACTTTCTGCTTCAAATGTTTTTAACCCTACCTCTGGAAATACTTTGAGTCTGTGCATCCAGGGGAGGGTCAAGACTTTTTGTTGACTGGTGACCCAACTGGAGCTCGGACCCGTGCATGGGTCAGTCTGAGGTGTGATATGCACTGATTTACCTTTTCACCACTCGCATCTACTTTATCACCAGAGAGTGGAAACATGACACATATATTTCTGTTGCATTCCAAGTCCTGCACAATCCAACTTATGAAAAACAACATTAATTGGTAACGTCTTGGTCCCGGGATGTTGCCAGTTAGTTTACTGCAAGCAAGTCCCACCTCTGACAGGCCAAAGAGCCAATCACAGTGTAGGATTTTTGGGGCGGCATCTGGAGTGGACAATCAGATTTTAAAGGGGGGCTAAGCCACCCTCTTGGACGCTCCTTTGTTACTGATATCTCGACACGCACAACACAAAGACAGGAAACATTAAAATGTATAAAATCTGCATTAAAAAAAAGACAATGTGGGAGATCCAGATTTTAAAGACATTCAATGAAATCAAAACAATTGAACTGACCGTAAAGTTGCACCACCAAACGAAGCTACGATCACACCAGCTTAGAGACATAATTATTTAATTTAAACAAAGCCGGTGTTTGAGTAGAGTAGATTAGAGAACTTCATTAAACCTCATGCACACAACAATCAGAATACAATCAGTGTTTAATAAGTAAATAATTAAACACAATTCTAACCGTGAAATAATTTACAATCATGAGTCAGAGACACGACTACAAATGTTCATTACAATGAAGGATGATCCTTTAGGCAAATTAAAGATATAAGGAGCATAGACACTGAATGCTTCTCCATGTTTGGGTCTGACTCTGGACACAGGAAGCAGAACCTGTACCAGACGACCTGAGCGGTCTGGATGGTTCATATATAATCAGAAGGTCACTGATGTATTTGGGACCTGAACCAGTAGTTCCCAACCTTTTTTTGGCCTTTGACCCGACTTCACAAAACTCTGGGGACCCCAGACATCCAAAACACAAACAGCTTTTTACACACAAAGTCTAGTTCAGGTATGTGATTGTTTCCAGGGAGATAAAGGAGATCTGAGCACGGTATGTACAGCCAGGTGAGTATTTAAGATTAAAGCATGGACACGTTTTCCAGGTCCTGCTGCGACATAAATCCTCTTATTGTTGATATCATCTTCAGGTGATAGAAGACGGACTTTGAATTTCACTGACTGAAGCTGCGTGTTGACTCTTATCGTTCATCCTCGGCTCAAAAAACACCTTCAGGCAAGACCAGGTGCACTCCTCAATTCTGAAGTGAACCACCAGAGGGCGCCCTCTGTCACATTTAATCTCAAAGAATTTGAGACAATATAAGCAAACTTCAGGTAGTTAGTGTAATCTGTAAAGTCCTTTATGGGCTCACTTATTACGCAGGCCTCAGTCTTCTTGTCGTACCACCTGTGTTTGCTTTCCTGCTGTGAAAACCAAAGTTTGTCCATGAAATTAACAGAAAAATTAAGAGAAATAATCCGTCTACAGGAGAAAGAGAACGAGAGGAAAAAAGAGGACGAGGAGTAAGCATTTCCTCCACATTTTGTGTTTATTCTCCAAATTTGAACCTTTTTTTTTGGAAATTTTATTTCAACATGTCACCTTTTAGTTCTTACTTTTCGCTTTATAAATTCTTAAATTCAAAGTGTGAAGTGTTTCGGTGTGTGCATTTTCTATGGGTCGTATATTTTGACTCACAACAGCCATAGACTGTAAATACAACCCATCAATTTTGTGTGTCCTTCAGAATGTAAGGAGCACACTGATTGGATGGTTTTTGGTCACGTGTTTTTCACCACTTCCTCGTTAGTATAGTGGACAGTATCTCCAGCTGTAGAGGACAAATCCACGAACCGGAGGCGCTTCAGGTTTGAGCAGGTTCAAATCCAGCTCGACCCCCAAAAAGAAATCCAATATTTGGACCAGAATGATTCATTACATTGTACATAAGAAAGTGAAATGCATCCACCTGTTGTGGAACAAATCATGAGGAAAGATAAGATTAAATAATGTTACTATTAAATGTAATAGTTATAATAAACTATGTCTTGTCTATAAACAAATTCTTCATAAAAGATGCTTCAGGTTACATTAAATTGATATCATGTAAATGAAAATGACCTGAAATGTACAAGAAGAGTCCCTGAGTAAATTAAGTGAGTTTATTTTCACTTCCAATATCAAGAAAAGACAGCAAAACAGAAATGCCTTCACAATATTTTATTATACACAATGATAAACACAACTAAATATATGACAGAATAAATAAACGTCTGTGCATTGATGAATCTTTACGGTAAGTATGAGGTGTTGTATAATTGTAAAAATGTATCTGTTGTTATTTTATCTTATAACTGTATATTGTTATAGTTAATGCAGTTAGATATGCTGTAAATAGACATATATCATTTTCAATAACTTGTTTACTCTTCTTCTAAACTGTCTCAACAGCTGCAATAACAAGTGTCTTATTATAAAAAAACAGCAGTTCTCCAGTTAGGAATTATTCTGGATTGAAGAGAGACACACGTCACAAACACGGGGACAGCAGAAGACACTGGAACAGTAAGTTAGAGCTGATATGGAATATTTTTTAGCTTACACACTTCATGTCTAACACCGCACCGTCTCCCGTTACCCAGCATTTTCCTCGCTAATGTGCGGTCTTTGGTGAACAAAATGGACGAGTTACGACTTCGCATCATCCACAGCAAGAGAATTATGGACTGTAATGTCATGATCTTCACGGAAACATGGCTAAACAACGGAGTACCGGACGATGCTATCAAGCTAGCCGGTCGCCACACACACCGAGCAGACAGAACAGCAGAGGACTCCGGTAAGACCAGAGGAGGAGGGCTGTGCATTTATATTAACAAAGCTTGGTGCACAGACTCTGTCATTATTGGAAGACACTGCTCAGCTAACATAGAGTTTCTCATTGTTAAATGTAGACCTTTCTATCAGCCAAGGGAGCTCAGCTCCACTATTGTAACTGCAGCCTACATCCCCCCTGATGCCGATGCTAAAGCTGCCATGAAGGAACTTTACACAGCTATCAGTAAACAACAGACTGCTCACCCGGAGGCTGCATTTATAGTTGCAGGTGATTTTAATCACTCAAACTTAAAGACAGTGCTCCCTAAATTTCACCAGCATGTTTCCTGCAATACAAGAGGAAACAAAACTCTGGACCATGTTTACACAAACATCGCAGGAGCCTACACCACGACCCCCCTCCCCCACCTGGGACAGTCAGACCACCTTTCTTTGTTCCTCATCCCCAAGTACTCCCCACTCATCCAACGTGTGAAGCCATCAGTAACAACGATTAAAGTGTGGCCAGCGGGGACAGACTCTGTACTTCAGGACAAGTTCCATCACACAGACTGGAGTATGTTTGCTTCGCAGGCTACCTCGGGCTCTCACACAGACATTGACACCTACACTTCTTCTGTGCTGGATTATATCAACACCACCATCGACAGTGTTACAACATGGAAGCAGATCACCACGTACCCAAATCAGAAGCCATGGATGAACAAGGAGGTGCGTCTCCTGCTGAAGGCCCGCAACACCGCCTTCAGATCAGATGATGCAATGGCCTACAGCGTATCCAGGGCAAACCTGAGGAGGGGCATCATCAAGGCCAAGCACTGCTACAAGCTGAAGGTAGAGGAACACTTCTCCAACTCCGACCCCAGACGCATGTGGCAGGGCATCCAGGCCATCAGTGACTATAAACCCAGAAACTCCACCCCGATAACCACAGATGTCTCCTTCCTGAACGAGCTAAATCACTTTTATGCTCGTTTCGATAGAGACAACAGAGAGACACAGACCACGACCAGACCTCCTGCAGACAACCAGCCCCTCTCACTCACCTCCACAGACGTCCACGCTGCACTGAGCCGGATCAACGTTCGAAAGGCTGCTGGTCCAGACGGCACCCCCGGGCGCGTGCTTAGAGCATGTGCGGAGCAGCTCACTGGGGTTTTTACGGACATCTTCAACCTGTCCCTCGCCCAAGCAGCTGTGCCAGCATGCTTCAAAGCCACCTCCATTGTCCCAGTGCCGAAACACTCCAGCCCGACAGGCCTGAACGACTACCGCCCTGTGGCACTCACACCCATCATAATGAAGTGCTTTGAGCGACTGGTCCTAGCACACCTGAAAAACTGCCTCCCACCCACACTGGACCCATTCCAGTTTGCCTACCGCAGCAATAGGAGTACAGAGGATGCAGTCTCCACTGCGCTGCACTCTGTGCTCACTCATCTGGACAATAACAACACATACGCACGAATGCTGTTTGTTGATTTTAGCTCAGCATTCAACTCTGTCATCCCCTCCAAGTTAAACACTAAACTCGGAGACCTGGGCTTCAACACCTCCCTCCGTCACTGGATAATGGACTTTCTGACCAACAGACCCCAGTATGTTAGGTCAGGACACACCTGCTCCACCACCATCACACTCAACACAGGCGTACCACAGGGCTGTGTGCTGAGCCCATTCCTCTACTCCCTCTTCACCCACGACTGCAGACCTGTACATGGATCCAACACCATCATCAAGTTTGCGGACGATACAGCGGTGATTGGCCTCATCAGCAACAACGATGACACGGCCTACAGGGAGGAGGTACAGCATCTGGCCGCCTGGTGTGCTGACAACAACCTGCTCCTCAACACCAGCAAGACGAAGGAGATCATCGTGGACTTCAGGAGAGAAAGAGGAAGCACGCACAACCCCATTCACATCAACGGGATGGCTGTTGAACGTGTCTCCAGCTTCAAGTTCCTGGGGACCCACATCACAGAGGACCTCTCCTGGTCCACTAACACCTCCAGTCTGGTTAAGAAGGCTCATCAACGCCTCTTTTTCCTGAGGACACTGAAGAGACACCACCTGTCTTCAGCTGTACTGATGAACTTCTACCGCTGTGTGATCGAGAGCATCCTGACCAGCAGTGTCTCAGTCTGGTACGGAAACTGCTCTGTCGCAAACCGTAAGGCGCTACAGCGGGTGGTAAAAACCGCCCAGCGCATCACAAGGTGTCCACTTCCTGCCATTGAGGATGTCCAAAGAACACGCTGTCTGCGGCGAGCTCATGGCATCCTTAAAGACTCCTCCCACCCTGCCCACAGACTGTTTACCCTCCTGCCCTCCGGCAGGCGCTTCAGAAGCCTCCGGACCAGAACCAGCAGACTGAGGAACAGCTTTTTCCCCAGAGCTGTTTCTCTACTGAACTCTACCCCCCGAACTCTGAACTCTGTCTCTCTCTCTCTCTCCCTCTCTCTCTCCGCACCCTGCTGACCCCCCTCTCCCCTCCATATCACCTCACACCCCGAACTCTGTATACTGTCTCTCTCTCTCTCTGTATTCGAACTCTGTATTCTGTCTCTCTCTCTCTCTCCCTCTCTCTCTCCGCACCCTGCTGACCCCCCTTTCCCCTCCATATCACCTCACACCCATCATCCCCCCACCACTCCTCCTGGTCACACACACACATCTCTCATCCATCTGTATTATTGTATTATAGTATGTTCATATTCTTTAAATTATCTGTAAACTTGTATAGAATGCTCACTGCATCTTGATCTGTATATTATTAGTATAGCATGCTCACTGCACCTTAATCTGTATATTATTAGTATAACATGCTCACTGCATCTTAATCTGTATATTATTAGTATAACATGCTCACTGCATCTTAATCTGTATATTATTAGTATAACATGCTCACTGCATCTTAATCTGTATATTATTAGTATAGCATGCTCACTGCATCTTAATCTGTATATTATTAGTATAGCATGCTCACTGCATCTTAATCTGTATATTATTAGTATAGCATGCTCACTGCATCTTAATCTGTATATTATTAGTATAGCATGCTCACTGCATCTTAATCTGTATATTATTAGTATAGCATGCTCACTGCATCTTAATCTGTATATTATTAGTATAGCATGCTCACTGCACCTTAATCTGTATATTATTAGTATAGCATGCTCACTGCATCTTAATCTGTATATTATTAGTATAGCATGCTCACTGCACCTTAATCTGTATATTATTAGTATAGCATGCTCACTGCATCTTAATCTGTATATTATTAGTATAGCATGCTCACTGCACCTTAATCTGTATATTATTAGTATAGCATGCTCACTGCACCTTAATCTGTATATTATTAGTATAGCATGCTCACTGCATCTTAATCTGTATATTATTAGTATAGCATGCTCACTGCACCTTAATCTGTATATTATTAGTATAGGATGCTCACTGCACCTTAATCTGTATATTATTAGTATAGCATGCTCACTGCATCTTAATCTGTATATTATTAGTATAGCATGCTCACTGCACCTTAATCTGTATATTATTAGTATAGGATGCTCACTGCACCTTAATCTGTATATTATTAGTATAGCATGCTCACTGCATCTTAATCTGTATATTATTAGTATAGCATGCTCACTGCACCTTAATCTGTATATTATTAGTATAGGATGCTCACTGCATCTTAATCTGTATATTATTAGTATAGCATGCTCACTGCACCTTAATCTGTATATTATTAGTATAGCATGCTCACTGCATCTTATTCTGTATATTATTAGTATAGCATGCTCACTGCACCTTAATCTGTATATTATTAGTATAGCATGCTCACTGCACCTTAATCTGTATATTATTAGTATAGCATGCTCACTGCATCTTAATCTGTATATTATTAGTATAGCATGCTCACTGCACCTTAATCTGTATATTATTAGTATAGCATGCTCACTGCATCTTAATCTGTATATTATAATCCTAAGAACACACTTATTTTGTAGCATTACTTATTTATAGCATTTATTTATATTTATTGCATCACATTGATCCAGCCATCCAGATTTACCTAATAATTCACTTTCTTTGTCTACATCTGTAAATTTTGCAATTACTGTACATAGCACAGACTTTTGCACTTTCTGCTTATTTGCACTTCTGGTGAGATGCCAAACCTCATTTCGTTACTCTATACTTGTATATGTGTAATGACAATAAAGT
>NC_089208.1:127534-150034 GCF_963930695.1 Labrus bergylta | reverse complement strand
GGAGGATTTCCTTTGAGATCATTTCAAACATGTTGGTCTGCTGAAGACCTCAAGCAATATCAGAGAAACTTTTCATTTAAATAGAGATAAAAAATAGCGATACAACAAAAACTGAAACATGCTGCTTGGTGGTCTAAAACTAAAACTGTGATATCATGAGGGCGGATTGCTGATCACGGCGCTCTCCTGAATGTTTCCTCAAAAAGTGTCTAAAAAGGGTTAAATGTCAACATGCGCCTAGTCCAACTCTTTCAAAGTCGGACTCTTTCAAGGTCCAACACTTAATAAAGGTGACGGCACTTTCTGTGAACCAGAGCACAAGGAGAGCAGGGAAAGGGAGGGAGGAAAGAGGATGTAAAGAAGAGGAGGTGAAGGGAGGAGAAGACTCTGTGCATTAAGAACTTTTATAAAATCTCCTCTGTGTTCTTATCTTGCAGGAGTCGAGGAGTTTAAGACATCGTTGTAGAAAAAGTAGATTCAGTTTTTAAATCCAGTTACTTGTTTGTGCATTCCTGTGTTGTGTTCAGGTGCTCTCCGTTCGTCAGAGTTCTATAGTTTTCAGTCCAGTCAAGGTGAACATGAACACTCCACAGACCTTCAGACCTCCTTATCTCTTTGGTCGTGTGTCTTTGTGTCTTTCCTTCTTTGCCATCCAATCATATTCTTTCGATCCCTTCCTCAGGCTGACAGGCCGTCAGAATGGAGCATTCTGTCCAGTCGGGTCTCCGTTTTGATCACATGCCCGTGGACGACAGTCCCAGGCCAGTTGTTTTGCTCATGCAGGGTAAACCTTGAACTCCGGCCTTCGGGAAGTCGTGTGCCACCAGGCGGCCATTCTCACCTCCGAGCCCTGACGCTCCTCCTCCAAAACCTCCCGCTACCATGCCCCCACCTGCTCCTCCACTCGCTATGGCGGCATCAATGAGTTCCTGAATAGGAGAAAAATACATAAGTCCGAAATATTTTGGGACATGAAATCAATCCTGTGAGGTATTCAGAAGATTAACTCATTTCATTAAGGTTTATTTTAGTCTTTGTTTATAATCCTCTCATCTCCCTTCACTCTAAATTTAGCTTCTTAGCTTCTTTGCACTCATTCATTGTCTCCGCAAGTCAGTCATCGTTCTTATCTTTCTCAAACTGTCACAATTTTCAGATGTAAAGTTATAATATCAAGTGTAACTGCTTTCAGGGTTTAATGCTGTTGAGAGTCCCATCTTTAGCTCATTGGTCCACTTTCCACCCTGGTGGTACACAAGTGTGTGGAAATGTCTGTTCGTAGATTCTCTGTATTTTCACCATGACTGTTCTGAAAACTATCACAACATTTATTTGAAACTAAAGAACAGGCGAAGTTAAAAAAGTGTTTTTGAATGATGTCTTAGAACCAGGATTTATCTGAGATTATTAACGCTTACCCTAACCCTATCCACCTCTGGCTCACTTGAAGATTTCAAACCACCATCGCTGTGAGGATATCAGTGTTGAATATGTTTGTGTGTATCCAGTGATCACGACCGGTGATTAAAAGTAAAAGTCCTTTTTGAGTTTGCAGAGTGAATCTCTCTCTCTCTCCCTCTCTCAGTTAATGTAATGATGTGAATCCAGAGTTAATATCCTGTATCAGGCCTCAGAGTCTCCCAAACTCCCTCGCTCTTTCATGGCTGCAATGAAGAGTCGTCTGACAGATCAGTACAAATAAATCCAAGTTTATTAATTTACTGAAGCAGATTGGAGCCAGCTCACCCACATGTGAGCAGCAAAGTCAAACACTCATATCCCCCTTGCAGAAGGCTAAAAGCTTACAATCCACATCAGTCAACCTGTGAATGTCTTCAACACTGGGAGAAACTGTACCCCACTCTCTCTCTCTGTCTTCTTTAGTCTCTAACCCACCTCTCTCTCTTTAAAGGAAGAATATGTGATTTTTCACACTTCAATGTAGCAGAATCAAATACATCCTCTGAAAATAACTGTGAGTCATGACTGTCTGCAATGAGTGTAACACCCGAATCCTGCTGTCTGTGATGATGTCACAGACAGCAAATAAGGTGAAAGTGAGTCGGAGCTACTGCAACAGGCTGCTGACTCTCAGCGCCCGTCAGAGATGTAAATCATCAGTTTCTTTATTGGGTCCAATGACCGCTACAGCCTTTCAGCTCAGATTTATGGCGTTTATTTACTTCATGTGTTGTTACCACATCCACACTTGTGTTATTAGGGTTAAGGTAGTTTAAAAGTCAAACCTTCATAAACTGACAGGAGGTTAGATCAGAGCCAGTTTTAACCAGTTGGCAGTAAAATACAGAAACATGTCTTCAGAGAACTCACTGCAGTATTTATATCAGACTATCAATAATGAATCAGAGAATAATACACTGTATATATAAATGTATTGACTGTTTCCCTTGTGTGCAGCACAACTCCAGTGTGAAAACATGCAGCAGGTAACCGCAGTGTAACCTCGCTCTGCTCCGCTCTGACTGATGAAACCCTCCTCACATGTTGTGTCAGCAGCACCTTCAGCAAGCTCTTCACGACTCCGTGCTCAGACACAAAATGTGAGGAGAATAACAAAAGTCCAGCAGAGAGAGAGCGAATACACTGGTGCTGCTGCTGAGAAGAAAACGTCTCTAATGACTTGTTTGTTCCTTTGGAGGAGTCCATCAAAGTCTCGCTTTGAACCATCATTGTCTATAATGAGCCGAGTTTCATCACATGCAGACGCCGGCGAAAAAGAGCAGAGCGTTGGATAAACTGCTTCTCAGATTATAAAGCTGGATATGCTCCACAGATGGAGGTCCTGATTGTTGGACTTTAAGTTATCTGGAGCCGCAGGTAGACTAAAGTATAAGTTTATCTAGAAAGACAAACCCTCACGATGGATAGATTAACAATAAATACACTTAAAAATAGTCATGTGAAAAACTAAAATAAACAAACTCCTGATATGCAGTTATCATAGTTACCGTTTATATTGTTGTGTTTATAGTTAATCCTTTTAACTAGAAGTTTTTATTCTTTATTTTATTTTTGTTTGAATCATCCAATGGAAGAAGAGACGACATCCTGCTGTTGGTTTTATGTTATTCTGCTGACCAACAGTAGGTGGCGGTAAGAAGTAAAGAAGACTGAAGCTAGTAGGAATAGATAAATAATTAAATTTAAACAATATAAAAATAATTGATCTTGTAAAAGTTGTTGATAAAAAGACAATGAAGAAGAACTTAAAGTCAGGATGTCTTAGGTACAAACTTTCAGAGGGACTCACCTTCATTCTCCGCGACTCGATGCGGGACTTGTAGCAGAACTCAACCAGAGCCACGAGCATGGCCAAACCCAGACCTCCGATCAAGATGTAAAACACTCCCGCTACATTGCTCAGACTGAGCGCGCTCGTTTTGTCCTGTCAGCATAGAGAGGCGGGGTCAGGAACAGCTCAGAGAGATTGGCTGATGTTCATCACTAATGTTAGAAAACTGTTGACAATGAACTGGTGAAGCAAATCTCATCTTTCTAACTGAAACTTCTTAAACTGTCAAAGGCTGTGATAGAGAGGGAACATGAGACCTTTAAAGGAAGTCTGACCCAAAAAATCATCCCAAGTAATAATTCACTAAATTATGTTATGAATCCAATCTTCTTAAGTTTCAGTTGTTTAAACAGGAATTAAAATTCGGACGAGAAACGAGAGAAAACAGAAAACATTAATCAGCATGTGGAGGCCAGTTTGTAGAAGTCCCTTTATTCAAACTAAACGTTCATTATTTTTCTTCAGCATCATGCACAGTCCCACAGGGTGAGTTCATCTACGGCCTGAAACATGAAGCACATGCCAACGATTGGAAATTCCTTGTGTTTGGAAATTTGCCTCCAACTGTTACAGGAGGAGACCCAACACTTTTTAAAGACAACTTCCTGTCTTTGCTAAGACTGTGGACTGTAAGTGACCAACTTAACTGTATCCGTCCATCCGTCAGGTCTTAGAAAACACCTTTAAAAGTAGCCAGAGATTTCCTTGAGTCCTTGGACGATAGGGAACACTGTGCAGCCTTTTTCTATCAACCTGTCGAAGGCCTTCAATACCGTTGACCATGTAACTATAAAGGATAGACTGCACACTATTGGACAGTCTGAACAATCTGTATGTTGGTTTGTAAATTATTTATCAAACAGTTCACAATGTGTGCAGATGGAAGGCATTACTTCCAGAGATGTCCAACCAAAAAATGGTGAGCCACAAGGCTCAATCTTGGGGCCACTGTTATTCGCACTTTATATTTACAGTATCTGTCCCAATTTTACCAATGCACATTTTAATTACATGCAGATGATACTGTTATTTATTGCTCTACTTCAGGTTGTTACCTATGCTGCAAACTGATAGGTGTGAAATTAAATACTAGTTAACTGGACCTGAGGCTCATTGGTATTCTCATCTCTTTAAGGTCATGTTGAACGTGATCGTTTAAAACAGGAGAATTAAGTGTTGCTTTTTAAAGTGGTACATTTTCTAATATTAATGAAAGAATCAAGACATGAGAATAAAGAATGGGGCTGGGGAAGGGGGACCAGTTTAATTTGGGAACTGGTATTTAAGGGTTTTCAAATAAGATATAAAAAGTTAAAATAAGTACAAATACATAGGTCAGGGCGTAGAGCTCCTGAAGGAGAGATACAAGTGAATGGGCACTCAGGGGTTCTTAGGCCCCGAGGCACTGGGGGGGTATGGGTTAGGAGGGTCAGGATCAAGGTCATGGTAGGACCTTGCTAAACTAGTGTGTCCCTTAAGTTTTAAAAAAGTTTTAAAAGTGAATGAAGATAATCACAGCCTTTGACAGTTCATATGTAATTATTTGTTGCATGCAGTTTCATGCACCAACAGCGTAAACTAAACATTGAAAACAAAGATCACTAATGATGTTTGTCCAGTTACACGGAGAGAGACGACACCTTTCTCACAGCTCACTGTTTTATATTCAGAATAAATCAGAGAGGCTGACTTTTATCATTTAAGAATGTTACCTTTCTCATTTCATATCAAACTATCAGCTCTTAAAACAAATTAAATACTTCAAAATGAAATGTTCCATTTCAGTAAAACATTCGTTGCAAAAAGGGAAATTGATTGTTTGTGGAGTTTCTCATGAAATTCGTGGCGGTATGTTCTCCTGCCACATGCACTCTTGGTTTTGGTGGGCATGGCTTAGCGTTTCATCTAATTTCATGCAGCCCATTCAGAAACACCAACAGTAGGAAACAGTGGGCGTGGCTTCTCTGTTACACAGGAAGTGTTGTAAGGCGGAGGAGAGCCAATCAGAGGGCTTTCCTCTCCAAACTGTCATTAGCTGTTTTTTTTCTTTCAAACAGGACTGAAAGAAAACGAGTCCTTTTCACTTTCGGGCGTTTTATTTATTCGCCGTTAACGTTTAATTAAATAAATAAAAGAAGGTTAACATTACGCTGAATGGATGATTGAGGTTAGGGGTTGATCTCTCTTCAGGAAATCAAACTGAGTATTTCTCACAGTTTCATGATGAACTGATTAAAATCTGAACATGCTCATTAATTTCTGATCAAGCGTCTTAACGTGGTTTTTCGCCTCTTGGCCGTCACGCTCTGCTGCACAGATTTACAAACAGGAAGCACATGACAGATTGGAGACAAAAACATCCGAATGAGTGTGTGTGTGTGTCAGAGAGGGAGAGGAGGGGTGGGAAAGCTGTGGTCAGTAGTCTCAGATCTTTTAGTGATGCAGCCGTAAACAGAGAGAGGGGGGGGGAGAGAGAGAGAGAGAGAGACAGGGGGGAGGGGGGAGAGAGAGAGGGGGGGGAGGGGGGGAGAGAGAGACAGAGAGAGAGACAGAGAGACAGAGAGAGAGACAGAGAGAGAGACAGAGAGAGAGACAGAGAGAGAGACAGGGGGGAGGGGGGGAGAGAGAGAGGGGGAGGGGGGGGAGAGAGAGACAGAGAGAGAGACAGAGTGAGAGAGAGAGAGAGAGACAGAGAGAGAGAGAGAGACAGAGAGAGAGACAGAGAGAGAGAGAGAGAGAGAGAGAGAGACAGAGAGAGAGAGAGAGAGAGACAGAGACAGAGAGAGAGTGAGAGAGAGAGAGAGAGAGAGAGAGACAGAGACAGAGAGAGAGTGAGAGAGAGAGACAGAGAGAGAGAGAGAGAGACAGAGAGAGAGAGACAGAGAGAGAGAGAGGGGGGGAGAGAGAGAGAGAGACAGAGAGAGAGAGGGAGAGGAAACATGTCAGCAGTTTTGAAAATCTGACTTTTTACATCCAGAGCGTGTGAATAAAAGCTTGTCCTAATCTTAGCTCATGTTTCTGATGGAGAACAGTTTACTCTCTGGGTCAGGGTTCGTCTCTTTCACCACCAGTAGAACCTAAAATCATTCATGTGAATGTTTCAACGATGGGCAGTCAGCACTGCGATGTAAAAAGTCAAATTTTCAGTGATTTCTCTGTCCGTCTGTCTGCGGCTGCTTCCACCGGTGTGCTGACCATAGATTATTCTGGAGAACAGAAGGACGACTGAGCAGAGAAAAGCCTCTGAAGAAATCTTCTCATCTGGAGACATGAAAAGCCCTTATCTCCAAAAGGTCCGCTCTGTCACAATTGGCTGAAGCCCAGCTCATTTTCTCTTCAATTAGCATACATTGATCTGGAAGTTTGATGGGATTTAAACTTCAGAAAGTGAGTGATGAAATCATGGGCAGCTTCTTGGGTTGGAGTAATGAGGTTTTTCATGCCCTCAGAAAGAACAGGAGTGTGTTCATGTCGTCTCCATTTCTCCAGAACGGTCAGCTGAGCAGCATTACACTCTAAAAATATAAAGTTTTACAGAAACAAAAATAACTATCATCAAAACAGCAGATTATTTTTCACCATCAGGCACTGAACTGAAAACTGAATCTCATCATTTATGATCATTGTATATAACATTGTTTGATTGATTTTACAGTTTACCATGTGATTCCAGGAACAGAACATTAGACCAAAACCACCAACCAGCACATCTACAGCGTACCTGTTGATATTTAATATCTGACCTGTTAATATTTCATATCTAACCTGTTAACATCTGTAAACGGCGTGTGAACGGCGTGTAAATGAGTTGTAAAGATGTGTGAACGGTCATTTTATAAATCAATCATTATTTTTAAAGCATCAATTCATCTTCAGGAGACGCTTTACTAAAGATCATATGCTGGAAGGATTTATCCTTTGTATTCCTCTCGTTCATGTTGTCCACATGTCCTCCCCGCTGAGGTCGGAGCAGGTCGTGCATGAACGAGGACGGCGGTGGTTGTGGGGACGACACAGTTTGATGTAAGTGGTTGGGCATCAGGCGGTGGTTCAGGGACAATATGGTCCGATGGTGGAAGCTGGGCATCGGGCAGTGTAAAAAAGTTGTAAAGATGTGTGACGGCGTGTGAACGACGGGTGAACGACATGTGAACAACGTGTGGCTGGCATGTGAATGGCATGTAAAGATGTGTGACGGCGTGTGAACAAGTTGTAAAGGCGTGTGAATGGTTTGTGAATGGCGTGTGAACAGCGTTTAAACAAGTTGTAAAGATTTGTAAACAGCGTTTAAAGATGTGTGAACGTCGTGTGAACAGCGTGTGAATGATGTGTGACGGCGTGTGAACAAGTTGTAAAGCTGAACTGACGTTCTGCACTACGATCTCAGGACGCTCCCTCAGAGCACGATCAATCGTGTTAGAGTCCGCTCTGGTTGAAAGTTTAAAGTCTGTCTGAGCACAGGTGACCACTCCCACCAGTGATGTCATAGTGTACTGACACACCTTTGGAATCACATTCAAGTTTAGTACCTGGTGGTTAAAAGAGCTTATGATGCATTTGACGATGACATGTTTGAGATTAAAATATGTTGTGATGTTCGTCTATGGTCAGACAGCACTACACACTTTGGAGCGAGAACCAAACCAAGAGGCAAAGCCCGAAGAAAGAAAGAGAGTAACATGGAGGAAAAGACGATTAAACGCAATCAAATTAAATCTCAACACAAGAATATTTCAATTAAGATGAAAACAAAGAAAACTTTTCTTTTCAGAGTGTAGCTGCTGAGGTTTTGTATCTGATGTGGGAAAAGTGGGCGGGGTGAACCAACACATGACCTCAGGAGCAGGCCAAGCGACCTCCAGAACTGACCTTTCTGCCGGAGTCCTTGTGTCCACACTCCCCCTTGTCATACCACCACCTGTTTTTCAACTTGTCTAAGACGGCTTGTTCATTGAGCTTCAGTACTGCTAGGTTTACTGGGATTCTTCACAAATCATGAGAGGAAGGAGGGGGGGGGGAAATAACATAAATAACATTATGCACCTCCATGTTATTTTATGTTATTGTTAAGCTGCACAGAAATGGGGCTGTAGTCGCTACGAAAGGCGCAGCAGCAGTGATTTGAGCACGGCTGACATTGGCAGTAAAGATGCTTTGATTAGCTACAGAGAAGAGCTCGACAACAACAGAAGAAGAACATGAACAGACAGAAAACAGGCACCATCACAGATAAACACTTTCAGAAAATGTCAAAGTGATATGCTTTAATACTCCATCTAGCTTGGTTAAGCCTGACTCCCTACGTGCGAGATGTGTATTACTATATCACTTTGGGTAACCGGCAAGGGCTGAAAACACTCCGGGTTTACTGAGTCTGAAGTTTTAAAGCTGTTCAGTATATCATCAGGGGTTTTTTGTGTAGGAGAAAACTTTTACATTTTGTGGTTATCTGTGAGCGAGGAGCTGACATCAGAGGCTAAACGACCAGAGGGGGTACATTAGAGAGCCATTTGGGTTTATATTAATCATATATGTTGGATTAACACGAGCTGTATACTTATTTCATAATATCTGCAGTTTACTTTAATAATAATCGTAAACCAAAGATAGTGACCCAGCTTCTTTACAAAGGATAAGAAAAACAGAAAGGCCCAGCCTTTAAAACAAACTAGTCTTTTCAAACACTATGTTATTTGTATTCAAGGCAAAAACATGTAGGACTTTAGTTTGGTGCGATTTGGTGCCCACTAAGGTCTCTGAATGCAACTGCACTGGGTTAAGACACACACAGTGCTGTTAGTTCCTCCCCCTCTTAGATAACCAACATCTGTTGACGATCAGAGGGCGCAGAAGCAACAAAGACGTCATGAGAAGCTAAAGAACCGGCTGACGAGGATCAGGAATATATCTAGCGTCTACAGCTCGTTGATAGCTAACTGCCAGAACAACCCCCCCACCCCCAACACCAGATTGTTGATGGACGGTCTGCCTCCCCCCACCCCCTTGCTCCCTATCCCTCTTCCTGCATCTTATCCCATCTCTCCCCCTATCCCTTTCCAACCCCGGCGCAGTCCAGACCTGTGAAGGCTGTTTCGTCATGAGCCGGGGATCCGGCTGAATATTTCTGCCTTTTAATAAGAAAGTTTTTTCTTACCACTGTAACTTTTGCTGCTTTGCTAAAGTGCTCATGATGGATAGGCCGGATCTTTGTAACAATAAGTAAGGTCTTTTACCTGCTTTTTGTAACATAACAATGAGTAAGGTCTTTTACCTGCTTTTTGTAACATAACAATGAGTAAGGTATTTTACCTGCTTTTTGTAACATAACAATGAGTAAGGTCTTTTTACCTGCTTTTTATAAAGTGTCTCAAGATAACACTTGTTATGAGTTGACGCTATACAAATAAATTGAATTGAATTGAACTCTTAGCATGTGGAGTATGTGTTTGTGTATTCATCTGTAACCATGACGACTACAGGCCGGGGCTTAATGTCTACATTGGAGAGGCTCATTTATTACATTCTAGCTGAGATCAGTTTGTAAGGTTTCAAACTTAAAAAGCTAACTTGAAGATAGATGAGGAAAGAGACAACTTTTTGGTGTCAGATGGATTTATTGAATCATTTGTGTCAAACCTCAGACATTACTCGGGTTAGATGACTTTCTGCAGCCGCTAAAGCTGCTAAACATGAGACAACGATCTTCAGGGATTTACACTTGTTTCTCTCTCTCTCTCTATCTCTTGTTAGATTCAGCCATTGTATCAAACAGTACAGAGACGGGCTAACTGGCTGCTTTGTATCTGAAGGCTGCTGTGTGAACTAGTGCCGGAAAGACAAACGCACTTCTCACCAGATGGCCTTGGCCTGACGTTACATTTATGTTTCCCATACGACTCTCCCACCAAAACCCCAAAGGATGCAGTTGTGGCATCTCTTTGTTTTAACATTCAAAAAACCCTTAAGCTAATTTTCTGCTACAGTTGATGTTTCTCTTTGTTTAAAATATGATCGTGAAACACATCCCGGCTCTGAAATCTGATATATGTTTCATTGGACATATCTGCAGAATATGCTGCTGTTTTCTTTTTTCAAACGGGAAGATCTCTGTAATGAAGGTTGGCCCTACTTTCTGTTTTAGTTGATAAAATACCCCCTCGGTCCAAAGAATCTGGTCTGTTCTTCAAAAAGGCCTCAGAAAGGTAACTATGGGGATTGAAGCGCCTCCTAGTCCAAAGGAGAAACTTTATAGTCTAATAGAAGGTTCCAGTATATATTCAGATGGGGCCATCCGGAGTGTTTTACGATTGCTTTAAAGGTTGGGAGTTGTTGCCAGTTACCCGGTGGTACCATTGCCTGTCGTTACCCGCTGGGGTTACGGTGATCTGACCTTGGAGTCCCCTCCCCCGATGCCGCACTCTCCCTTGTCATACCACCATCTGTTTTTCAATTTGTCCAACAGGCCCTGCTCGTTCAGTTTTAATACGGCCAAGTTAACAGGGTTTCTACGGGGATGATAGTGATAGGGGATAGAAGGGAACTTGGTGTTAATGAGAAGACGACCAAACACTTACATGTGTCTACATACGACGGGCATGTTATTATTAGTGTAGGATTTAATGGCTCTATACTGTTGTGCAACCCAGACCTCATCAAAATGTTGTTTCCCAACCTTCAAAGTCGTGTGTCCACATGGTTATTTTGTGAAAGACTGAGCTGAGCTTTTTTTAAGATTTATTTTTGGGCTTTTTGTGCCTTTAATTCAGAGAGAGGACAGTGGATAGGGTCGGAAATCAGGGAGAGAGAGAGTGGGGAATGACATGCAGGAAAGGAGCCATAGGCTGGATTCTAACCTGAGCTGCCCGCTTGGCAAACTATAGCCTCCATACATGGGGCGCGCACTAACCACTGCGCCACCAGTGCCCCGAGCAGAGTTTTTTTTTTATGACAGAATCATTCAGTGCTTCAAGTTTTCAGTTCTATGGGGGACTATAAACCAGGCTTCTTAGCATCTTTTAAAAGGTTGATTATGTGAAAGAGGGTCTAACTGTGACCTGCAGGCTTCCTCATTTCTAAAGAGAGTCCATTTGTTGTATTCATCATTGAAGAAGACATTTTTCATAACATCAATAATACCCTTTCTGAATTATAGAGTATATCAGCGGCCTCAGGCAGAGCACTTTGGTTGTACTTTGTGATTGGCGTCATCATCTCTCTTCAACGTAGACCCTTGTGGCTTTCATTTAGGCTTTGCAGCTTTACCTGTATTGGCTTCAATATTCACTCTTGTTCTTGCAGAAGAGTCACTGCTGCTGCTAGAAAACAAAGTCTGATCCACCAAATCCACCAAAGTGTGATCTACCATCCTGCCTCTTATCAAAAACAAGTCATCCTTATCTTCACACTTTGACTGAAAGCCAAATTTATAATGAAGAATTTCTCTCTGCCCGTTAGATGGTGCTGCTTTAAGGCATGCTCTCTTTGGTTTGGTTGAGAAGTTGTCATTGAGCTCGAACATAAATCTTTACAGCTTTAAAATGTGATCTTGTTTTTGACCAATTAAAGACAAAGGATGTGAGGAATAACTGAAAGGAGGTTAGTTCAGTCGCCCTGACTAATTAAGACTTTGTTGATTTGAGAGGAAGTTCAAAATGATCCAATGTTTCATCACAAACCGTTTGACAGAATTTCTCTTTGAATTTCTTCTTTAGTATTTTTCTGGCAATGCAAACTTGGAGGACAGGGACTAGTTAAAGTTGGGTTAATGTGAGGAGATTTCTGACTGATCTAAGATTTTAGGGGATAATTGAGGAGGAGAGAATTGAGGGCCAGTACATCATGGGAACTTTTTCTCATGACTTCGATGTTTGAATTGTTTCACTAGCTTGTTTAAAGTCCATTGATCAGCTGTGATTTGGTCAAGTGATGGTAAAACAAGATCTTAATATGGTCTGGGTTGAAAAACAACAAATATATCCGATTACTGATGACAGCAAACCTTTACTTGCATTTATTTACATTTTTCCGCTGATGCATAAATCAGGAACAACAGTGAAATGTTTGGGCATAAAGACCGATTGGAATGTGCAGGTAATAACTTCAGGTGTAATAAAGGTAAGCGAAGGTAAAACTGTCTTTTACACAGGTGTTCAAAGGTTGTCAGTTTGCTTACACTAATGCCCTCCAGTTTCTTGTTGCTCCTCTTTATGTACCAGTGCAGACCAAAGCTCAAGAACTACAGAAGTGAAAGTCATGGGTGAAGAAACGTGGATCACTAAATGTGATGATAGCAGATGAGAGTTTTGTTCCTTAGTGCATTGTGTAGATTTTAAGTACTTTGAATAACAGTTTCGTGTAAAACTTGAAATCCACATGAAATATGCACAAAAAATCTTGTGCATCGAAGTTCCTTAAGAAGTTTTCAAGAAAACTGACCAATGTCACATTGGAAACAAACTAAATTTCTTGATGTGTGGTTAACCTTTGTTCAGAGTGACGTCTTTCTTTTCTCACTATTATCTTAGCCAGGTAATCCGAAGTCATAAGATATTCTTGTTTTTAACCAAGTATTCGTGTAGGCATGATGGTGTTCTCCTGTCTGTTTGGAGCATGGGCTGTTAATAGTCTCAAAAATTAACACGACTTAGACGCAAGCTGCAGTATCGACATGAACAGTGGGGGGCAGTGTAGTGTCAGAGGGGATGTGTCAGAGTGAAGACAGCAGCATGAACAACCATGTCAGAAAGTTCTGGGTGGTTTCACAATAGAAAACAGACATGTGAAAATGTCCGTAAAGGTGAACCATGGAGTTTTGGTAGAGAAATGTACAGATTCTGTGGTAGATGTTCATAACTCTATACACAAACTGTCCTCAGAGGAACATGTGGTCCCTGTAAGTGTTGAGCCTGCAGCAGTGAAAAACTCTCCAGGTAGATTTAAAGGTCCCATATTATGCTGGTTTTATATACTCTTTAGTGTGTTTTCCAAGTGTCCTGTGCATGTTTAGGCACATCTATGTGCAAAAATTCAAAGTCCGCGGAAACCCGGCTTCTCCTACGTCCTCCTGTTAGCTGTAGCATTAGCTGCACGTAACGCTCGGTTCTAGCCCCCCGCGATAAAAAATTGTCAGTGCGGCGTCATTGTCAGTGTGAGATCACTGATCTAAGCCCATTGGCTCGTCGTGCCAAGCCCTGCAGCTCATTTTGAAATTTCCGAGAAGCGTGATGAGCAACTGACCAATAACAACAGAGCGGATCTGCAGACCAATCAGAGCAGACTTGGCCCACGTGGGGTCTAACAGTGGGGGCTCAGCAGAGCGTAGCTGACGGACTCAGAGCGGAGAGGGAGCAAGGAGGAGCAGTTCATGAAAACAGACACTTTTTTTTAACTTTTGCTATTGTGAACGTGAACGTTCCTACCAAAAGTAGGTACATAGATTAAATGTACAAACTCCAAAAAGGGCATAATATGGGCTCTTTAAGCTCTAAACAGTGATCAGGGAGACATTTTATCCTTTAAATAAAGTTTGTGTATTCAGTTAAGAAAATATAGCATTGAACTGTTACACAACCAAATCTACACAATGCACCTTTAATGTGATAAACTGAGTCTGTAATGATCCACATGTATACGATGAGTCATTGAGCCTCATTCACCAATATCTTCTTTAAAAGATTTCTAAGAAGACTCTCCGTCAGATTCACCAACGTATTCTTCTGGTATTTATTCTAATTGTAGCACTTTTAAATTTTAAATGTAAAGTGCGTTATAAATAAAATGTATTATTATTATTCTACAGAGTGAGGGCTGCTGCTTTTATTCATTTCTTTATCTTAACATTAACAGATACTAACCTCCACAAGCTTTGACATGTCGGAAACTCCCTGATGTGTGTGATGTAAGCTATGAACAGCCGGAGCTCTCTGGTGGGCCCTCTAGTGGTATCCTCCAGTAACACATGTAGTGCATGGACAAGTGACAAATACGCTCATAATGCTGCAGGTTGTGCATGCATTATTAAGGTTAAAAATCAAGGAGATCTCAGTAATAAAAGGCAATTAGCTGTTACAGTGGACAATAAATGGATTGAAATATTTGTTAACCTCACATGGATCAAAGTTTCAGTCAGAATTTCTTATTGATATCCCTATGTATCAGTGGATAAATCGGATTGGTCACAATGCCACTTTGGAACAAAACCCTCCAAATGTTCCACATAGAACAGAAGCACATTCATCTGTAGTCTTGGCAGCAGTGTTTCTTCTACTGTAGCAGATGTTTGTTAGAGTAGTTCATCAGTGAAATGAGCTCAGGAAACCGTCAGAGCCGCCCCAACCCAGAGTCCGCAGTCTGCTCAGAGAGGATTCAATGTGTGCAGTTTTTTAACATGATTATCCAGTTTGGTTTGTATTTAAGTGGTTTGGAACAACTGTGTTGCTAGGCAACTGATGTTGAATACTGACACCTTGTTTTTCTGTCTTTCCAATAATGGAGAATGATTTTGTTCTGTCTGCATGTGACGCTCCGTGCATAGAGAAAACAGCAGACGCAGAAGGTGAGTCACTCCCATTGGTCTGTTTTCTTTTTTTAAATGTCATTATGAAAACAATTATGAACTGTGGAGCAAAATCCTTCAATTATTACCTTTAAATGTTTTCCCTCAAATGCAAATATGAAGTCATTTTGTTTGTGTCTTTGTGGAACACACTAAGTTTCCCATGAATTAACCTTGTTACAGAGAAGAACATACGAGTCACCACATTCAACATGTTCAAATCTCATTTTTGGAGCATCTCCTCTTTCTCGGACTCTGGGTTGGCTGAAAAATGCTGATGTGAAGCAGAAAGAACCAAATGTTCCCTCACAGAACATCTGATAATAAAAAGGACAATCTTCAAGATGTCTGAAACAAAGAAATCCAACATCAGGGCTTTCAAATGCTGCTGTCAGGTCAAAAAAAATCTCACAATCTTCACGTTTTTACATCATGCTGACGTTTTAACCTCAACACTCTCTTATTGGTCTTCATTGTCCGTTTCTATGTGGTCAGTAAAACATGGACTTTTGTTAGGGTTACACCTGCAGAGTATTTTTTATCTGACAGCAGCAATAACCATGAAAGATTCATCACTGACCAGATGGATGATGGCTGTATGGATGTATGATGTATGATGTATGATGGATGGACATATCAATGGATGGATGGTCAGGCACCATCTTATCTTAATGAGCTAATAGTTCCGTACTACCCTTCGAGAACATTACGCTCCCAGAATGCAGGCCTGCTAGTGGTACCTACAGTCTCTAAATGTACTAGGGGAGGTAGAGCCTTCAGTTATCAGGCCTGCTCGTGGTACAGTCTCTAAATGTACTAGGGGAGGTAGAGCCTTCAGTTATCAGGCCTGCTCGTGGTACAGTCTCTAAATGTACTAAGGGAGGTAGAGCCTTCAGTTATCAGGCCTGCTCGTGGTACAGTCTCTAAATGTACTATGGGAGGTAGAGCCTTCAGTTATCAGGCCTGCTCGTGGTACAGTCTCTAAATGTACTATGGGAGGTAGAGCCTTCAGTTATCAGGCTCCTCTCCTCTGGAATCATCTTCCAGCAGGGGTACGGAAGGCAGACACTCTGTATTTTTAAGAATACACTGCCCTTTTTGATAAATCTTATAGTTAGTGCTGGTGTAGACCGGCTCCTAATTATATTGCTATAGGCTTAGACTACCGGAGGAACTGGCACCCTGAGCTCTTATCTCTCTCTCTCTCTCTATATATATATATATATATATATATATATATATATATATCACATATTTTCCTGGTAGGGTTAGGGTTAACCCTATTTCTTTTCAAAGATTAATTTTTGGGCTTTTTGGGCCTTTAATGGAGAGACAGGACAGTGAACAGAGCTGGAAATCAGGGAGAGAGAGTAGGGAACGACGTGGGAAAGGAGCCACAGGCTAGATTCAAACCTGGGCCGCTTGCCATGAGGACTACAGCCTCCATACATGGGGCGCGCGCCACCTACCTCTATACCACTAGCCCCCCAATCCCCTTTTCAAGCCCGGCGCAGTCTAGGCCTGTGAAGGCTGTTTCGTCATGAAGATCTCTGCCTTTTAATAAGGCAGTATTTCTTACCACTGTAACTTTTGCTGCTTTGCTAAAGTGCTCATGATGGATAGGCCGGATCTTTGTAATATAACAATGAGTAAGGTCTTTTACCTGCTTTTTGTAGAGTGTCTCCAGATAACACTTGTTATTAGTTGACGCTATACAAATAAAGATTGATGGATGGATGGATGGATGGATGGATGGATGAATGGATGGATGGATGGATGGATAGACGTCGGTATTCTGGCAGACAGACAGGCAGGTTGGCAATCAGACAGGCATAACAGATTACATGACAACAGACAGACAGACAGACAGACAGACAGACAGACAGACAGACAATAACAAAGACAAAAGAGAGAGAGAGACAAGACAGACAGAGAGACAGATTAAGGGACTGACAGCCAAACAGACAGACAGACAGACAGACAGACAGACAGACAGACAGACAGACATGTCAGGAAAGTCTCAAAATAAATCAGAGTTTAACTAGTTCTTATGTTTTCATGAGTACAGATGTTTTTAATCTATAAAGTTGTACCCTCTAAATAATACAAAGACAAACACACCAGACGTAAGTTGTCTTACAAAGGTTTCTGAAGGTTAATAAATTATGTTTAATTCATTCATGTGTTAATAGCTGTAACGCACTGTGTTCAGAGTGGTTCTGCTTACAGATGTTTCACAGTCGATTTACCCACTTTTAAAATGAGACGTGTCTGAAGTTAAGAAACACTCCATAAACAGTCAAAACTGAAGAGAGTTTATTTCACACAGCTACATACAGGATCACTGCATCTGCAGGTAAATACTACAATTTGGTCTGCAGAGTGTGGCTAGCATTAGCAGTGTTAGCACCTCCAGCCTTAAATCCTCCCTGCAGGTTGATGTCCACATGTCTGTGCTGAACGTGGTTACTCATCATTCTCTGTATATGGACTCTATATAAATGTATATATACAGTATATATCCTGCACATAACTTAATCTCCACTTTCTAGATCAACGTCCTGACAAAGCGCTCCGTGATACGAGACACGATCTGTATTTGTTCCTGCTGGTTTATATCCAGTAGAGTGAGGAGAGCCGGCCAATTAACTGGAGCTACAGCCCCCACTAATGGTGCACAGCTGTATTACAGGTCACACCAACATTTGACCAGCATTGAGGTCATATAAATATATTAATATTCAGTTTAACAGAGAAATAATTCTGGTGCTAGTTAACGTGGATGACGACTAATCACGTCATATGCTGAGTACTGCTGTATTTGAAGTATTCCATTCTGTGTTTTAGTGTAAAGTAAATATTCTTTTTCCAATATTTAGGGTGACAACATTCTTTAACTCCAAATGGCGGATTTTTGATTCCAGATAAATGCATCAGGTGTCTCTTCTATAGTGGAGTCACCATAGTATCAAACATTTTCACTGAGAGATGCAGACTCAGTAAATGATGATTTCCAATATATTTACATTTATTTTGTGAAATAAGAAAACATCTTCAAAGTAGATCATGTGTGAATCTGTGGTATTTATTTCCTTAAACTTTATAAAAGTGCATCACACCATCTACTGTCCTGGAGTGTGTATAAAAAAGCATTAGATCATCCAGATAGCCAACAAACTCTAGAGAAAAATTACTTTCGTGTTTGTCTGATTATGTAATTTCTCACAAAAACAGATAAAACAGGACACGAACATTGACCCCACACTGACGGCCCCCCAGCCCGGACATTCAGAGTGTACCTGAGAGGTGATCCTTTGGGCGTGGCCACTCCGTAACCTTTAGAGTCCAGGTTACCTCCCACTTTCATGGTGTCGCAGGGCTTCCTCTGCTCGATGTACTCGTTCATGGAGGACTCCAGCAGGTAGGCATACTTCCCCTTTGACTTCCTGACTCTAATCACACCCTCATTAGTGTTTTTGACGAACACTGTGGGGTCTGCGCTCCGCATGTAGGACCACATCTTCTCAAAAACTGCTATCTTTGATCGCTGACATAGGAGTAGATAGTGAAGACAACAAAATATGTTTATGACATGAAGGTCTTCCTTTAACTCTACCGGCAATTTTGGATGGTTTAAAGGTTTTCAATATCTAAACCGTAAAATAGCCACGCTGCATAAAAATATAGAGACAAATCTTTAAAAAGATCTCCAATACAGAAAGAGCATAAATTCAAGTTTTATTATAAAAGTTTATTGGCTGATAGAGATCAACAGTGGAGCCATTAAACCATCGTAAAGGAAGTGGACACAAGACTTCCTGTCTGCATTTCTATATTCCAGAATGAAAATATAATTTAACATCAATGATGGATTTTGATTTAATGTCAGTCAATCACTCATTATTTGTGTAAAAAATGTCTTAAAACAAAACTTGAACTCCTTGAACCATCTTATTTGATCATTTCTGTCTCTAGGAACTTTTAACATGAAAAATGTGTAGAGAATGATGATTGGATGAAACAACAGGGAGCACTCACCTTGAAGAACTCTTTGGTGGAGCCTCCGTCCAGGGTACCGTAGGCGATCTCCGTCTGCTTGGCCAAGTCCTCTGAACCCTCTATAGGGGAAACCATCCTCTCCACGGTGAGGAAGGCTGCCAGGTTGGCTGTGTAAGAGGAGATGATGATGAGGGTGAAAAACCACCAAACTCCTCCAACGATTCGACCTGATAGTGACCTGGAGAAAACAAGGAGAAGAATGGTAAAGATTATTGACCCTGTATGGTCTCATCACAGTCCATCTGTTGGCTACTTAAGAAGCTCCAAAAAACAGCTGGTCATTAAGATTTACAACATGTAGCCAGTAGCCTTTTTCTTTAATGTTGAGGCTTTCCTTCAACAAAGAATCTTTTTCCACCTCGTTTGCTGCCACATTTTGTGAGAACTGATTGGAGGAGGAGTAGATCCTACTCCTTGTGGATTTTTTAGTGATGATGTGAAGTTATGTTTGTGATGAAATCGAACAAGTCAGTGTGTGAGGTTGGCTGATCTGCAGACAATAATATGTTGACTGTTTTTCTATATTTGCTACAGTAGGTGTGATAGCTGAGGCTGAATAAGGAAGCCTGCAGGGACGCAGCAAACACCAACGTCTATACCTCCAATCAGCATCAAATACATCGACACATTCACACTCGGAGAGCGTTCAGCCCTGCAGGCATGACCAGTCAGTCTAAAGGTGACCCTGTGTGCTACACACACACACACACAAACACACACACACACACACACACACACACACACACACACACACACACACACACACACACACACACACACACACACACACACACACACACACACACACACACACACACACACAACACACACACACACACACACACACACACACACACACACACACACACACACACACACACACACACACACCACTTACGACATCACTGATACTACATCCATGTTATTATACCATCAATGGTCTTGAGCTTAACCACAGTAATGATTTCATTGATGTAACTTTTTTCATTTTTAAAGAAATTTGACACCAGCTACCGTCTAAAATAGTAACAACTCATCCCTCATAGATTAGGAGGAGGTGCAGCTTATGACCTATACTGCAGCCAGTAGATTCATAAGTTTAAAGGTCACAAAATCCTCTTCCCCATGTTCCTCTAACTCTAACATGTGTCTCTAGTCTACAAACCCCCCAATGATGAAAAGTCCATCCTCTCCGTCTTCTGCCTGCTCCACTTTTCAGAAAATGTGTGCTCAAACAGACCGTTTGGAGATTTCCCCTTCATGACATCACAAAGGGCAGTAGCCCCTCCCCCAGGTGGGTTTGTGTTACACTGGTTGAAGAGGAAGAGAATATGTGACCTTTAATGTATATAATATAATAATAATTTATTTAAGGTGACATCTGACTGGGACATTGTTTTAATGAGGCTGAGAGAAAAGACATCAACACACATCCTGTGACACACACACGATCAACACACACACACACACACACACACACACACACACACACACACACACACACACACACACACACACACACACGTTAACATGGAACATGTAGAATTCTGGGTGGCGTGCTGCCGGGTTAGCTGTATGTTACTGATGTGTGAACGCCCGAGGCTGTCTCTATGCTGGATCTGCTGAATGCTGTGCGCGTGTGTGTGTGTGTGTGTGTGTGTGTGTGTGTGTGTGTGTGTGTGTGTGTGTGTGTGAGCGATGATATGTCTGAATGAATAAGTACAGTATTTATATATATCTGTGAATTTATGTATGTGTCTTTGAACTTCTATGTTTTGGGTACGGCTTGTCGTCTCTCTCTCTCTCTCTCTCTCTCTCTCTCTCTCTCTCTCTCTCTCTCTCTCTCTCTCTCTCTCTCTGTGGTATTTCCTTTTTTAAGGTGAGCATGATGTTCAGGTGAAGGTGTTTCTGCAAGTGTACAGGCTTTAGAGCATGTTGACGACACATGCTACTTTATGGACGTCTTCTGTTATCATCTTATGGTTTATGAGCCACAAGCAACATTTTTTGTACCCAAGGGTAAATATGTTATTACCCCTCCCCTCTTCCTGGTCTCTGACTCTAAATGGACCATAATTGACTAAATGAACATCATGCTGTGTGGAAAGAACTTGAAATAACAGACTGAGAGCATAAAGTTCTAAAAATGTTTACCTAGGGAATTAATCAACATTTTATCATAACAGTCAGGGTCTGATTCTCTCAGAATAAATCTCTCCATAACTGGTTCCTATCTGATCCGTCTCTCAGTCTCACTCTCAAAGCTTATAGCTCTGATGATATTCAGATACAAACACAGTTAGCTCTTGTTAAGGTGAATATGGATGAAATGTGGACCCGCTGACAGCCCCGGTCTAATTCAAGCCCTGATTATATTCATAAATATATATGAGTCATATTTACAGACTTTATTTACAGAGCTTTTATTTTGAAGGCACACAGGGGTGGAAGTGTTTTTCTGATCTCTGGAAAGTTTGAGCGTCACATCTCTTATAAATACTTAGCAGACGCTCATTATTCACTCTAACTGTGCGTGGCTGTTAGCGCCCCCTGTCTGTGAGTTACACTCTTTTTACAATGAGGCAGATTTACAGAGAAAGAAGACCTACCCTTCAACAAATGAATAAAGGATCATTTAAATACAAACAGCAGCGATGCACATTATGATGAGTCGCAGTTTGCTCTTCAGCACAGTTAAGACTGTTTGTGAACACTGATGAAATGGGACGGGGTCTTTTTGACAATTTTTACGGGTTGAATGTGCGCAAAATTCAATTCAATTCAATTCAATTCAATTCAATTTATTTTTGTATAGCGTCAAATCATCACAAGTGTTATGTCAAGACACTTTACAAAAAGCAGGTAAAATACCTTACTCATTGCTATGTTACAAAGATCCGGCCTATCCATCATGAGCACTTTAGCAAAGCAGCAAAAGTTACAGTGGTTAGAAAAAACTTTCTTATTAAAAGGCAGAAATATTCGGCCGAATCCCCGGCTCATGATGAAACAGCCTTCACAGGCCTAGACTGCACCGGGCTTGGAAAGGGATAGGGGGAGAGATGGGATAAGATGCAGGAAGAGGGATAGGGAGCAAGGGGGTGGGGGGAGGCAAACCGTCCATCAACAATCTGGTGGGGGGGGGGGGGTTTGTTCTGGCAGGCCGTCAACCAACAATCTTGAGGAGCCTAAGAGAGCTCAAGAGCTCTCAGGAAAGTAGGTGGTTAGTGACTGAGATTTACAGATAGATACATGCAATGATATGATGTACTGTATATGCACAGAAAGAGAGAGAGAGAGAGAGAGAGAGAGAGAGAGAGAGAGACAGAGAGAGAGACAGAGAGAGAGAGAGAGAGAGAGAGGGGAGCTCAAGGTGCCAGTTCCCCCGGTAGTCTAAGCCTATAGCAGCATAACTAAGAGCTGGTCTACACCAGCACTAACTATAAGATTTATCAAAAAGGAAAGTTTTAAGTCTATTCTTAAAAATATAGACTGTGTCTGCCTCCCGGACCCCGGCTGGAAGGCGGTTCCAGAGGAGAGGAGCCCAATAACTGAAGGCTTTACCCCCCATAGT
>NC_089208.1:120034-122534 GCF_963930695.1 Labrus bergylta | reverse complement strand
CGGCTTGGAGGACTACAGCCTCTGTACTTGGAGCACCAACTAAAGCTGGCCACACACTAGATGATTGTATCCCCGATTTTGGGCCCCTTTTGCCCCTCCTGACGATCAGGGGGGAGTGTCCCGATTCAAGGCCTTTTGCATACGATTTTTTATCCGAATAATCTTCAAGTGTGTGGTGTCACTATGATTATTTTACTGCTCCTGATCGAGTCGGAGCTTCCCGATTCCTAGTCGGGCTGCTTCAAACGGAAATATCTGCAACAGCCAATGAGAGCGAGCGGACAGCGAAGCCACCGGATGTTTTGCACTTCAACAGCAAATATAAACACAACTGAGCCCCGAACCGAGTGGAAAAGAAGACCAGCTTGTGTCTTTATAACATCTCCTGCAAGAGGTTTGTTTTTTGTTACTCGCTACACAACAGAGTGCACGGCAGGACAGCCAGCTGCCGACGATCGTCATTCATATTTGTTTATCTACCAAAGTCAAGTTTAATCATGCGAATTTCTGTGACATCTGAAATTGGCGCTGTCATGGTCATCGTGGTAACAAATAGCAGGCGTGTGGTCTCACGGTTGTCTGGTGTGTGGGTTAGGGTTAGGGGTTAGGGTAAGATTAAAAATCGGCGAAAAATGTCCTTATGTCTGTGCTCTCCTACATTTTAAAAATCAGTTAAGATTATAAAATCATCTAGTTTGTGGCCAGCTTAACCGCTAGGCCATCTGTGCCCCGCTGGTCTGGTTTCAAGATTTTTTCATCTGTGTAGGTTTGTGGTTTGGTGGTTTGTGTTGTGTTGTTAGTGTGATTTGGTTCTTGTGGTTTGTGTTGTTTGTGTTGGTTAGTGTGTTTTGGTTTGTTGGTTTAGTTTGTGTGGGTTGTGTTGGTTTGGTGTGTTATATGTGTTGGTTAGTCTGGTTTGTGAGGTTTGTGTTGTTTGGTTTGATATATTTGGTTCTTGTGGTTTGTGTTGTTTGGTTGGTGTGGTTTTTGGTTTGGTGGTTTGGTTTGGGTTTTGTGGGTCTGGTTGTGTTCACATCACTTAGCACCATGTAACGTTGGTGTGGTTCAGATTTCATGTTGGACTCAACAGCTTTGATGGCCATTGTCCCAAGTTACAAAGCTCCTTTGCATTTCTTGCCAGTCACCTCATAGTCATTGTTTGCCGCTACCTTTCATTTCTGATATTTTTCATCTTCTAGCCAAGAGTCCTTGAACTGAATTTCTCCATCTTCTTCCCTTTTGTTCTCCTGTTAACAGTTTGTGAATACCAACATAATAAATACAATGAACTGTGATGAGCTCCTCTGTCACTCACCCCGTACACCAGCTCTCCAACCATCCCATTCCACATCTTTGTTTCGACGTTTTGTGCTCCATACTTTCCATCTCCGACCAGCTCCAGCCGGTAGGAGAAGCCAACGTGTTTGGCGATCTCCGAGGCCAGCTCAGCACAGTAACCTTCGTATCTGTCGTTCCCTACAAGCTGCTCGTGGTTCTTCTTCAGCATCATGTAGGGAGCCTCCTGCAGGCACACAGATGGTGTTTATGAAGACAGTGCTGTCAATCACTGTCTCTGGTTTGACAAATAACGAGACAGCTAAGTTCATAACAGCATCATGACTGTGCAGTCTTACCAGTATGGTGGTGACTATATATGTTCTGTTCTGCAGGCCGTAGAACTCCTCCACCACCGGTCTATACACGGCCGTCTTCACGTAACCGCTCCTCTCGTTCCAGATGCCGATCTGAACACAGATCAGCAGAGTTACAGGTGTGCTGTTTGTGTCTTTGTCTAATATCTATCTCACATTTCTGTTTCAAACTGCCCTACACGTCATTCAGTCTTTTGTCATCCCAGTCCCTCGTATTGGGATCTGCCAGTCACTAATGCTCCACAAACTGTTCTGCTAACAGCTCTGGAGTAGATGTTGACTGTACGGCTGTTCCTGACTGTATTTTCAATAAGCCATACTAGGTATGAAGCACCAAACTTCTGTTTCTGCACCAAACTTCTGATACTCTGCACCAAACTTCTGTTTCTGCGCCAAACTTCTGTTTCTGCACCAAACTTCTGTTACTCTGCACCAAACTTCTGTTTCTGCACCAAACTTCTGATACTCTGCACCAAACTTCTGTTTCTACACCAAACTTCTGTTTCTGCACCAAACTTCTGTTTCTACACCAAACTTCTGTTTCTGCACCAAACTTCTGATACTCTGCACCAAACTTCTGTTTCTACACCAAACTTCTGTTTCTGCACCAAACTTCTGTTACTCTGCACCAAACTTCTGATACTCTGCACCAAACTTCTGATACTCTGCACCAAACTTCTGATACTCTGCACCAAACTTCTGATACTCTGCACCAAACTTCTGTTACTCTGCACCAAACTTCTGTGACTGCACCAAACTTCTAATAGTCAAACTAACTGAGCTGCGAGCAGCAGTACCTTCCTGGGCCCTGTGAGGCTCAGCTCCATCACTGTCAGGCTGAAGTTTGT
>NC_089208.1:95034-115034 GCF_963930695.1 Labrus bergylta | reverse complement strand
GGGCCAGTTTCAGGTCTTTGCTGTCGAAGTCGAGCCAGTCCTGGTTGATCTTCTCCACGGCCAGATCAGATTGGTTCACCAGCTGGAAACCAGTCACGTTGGGGCCTAGCTTCTGAAACTCTGTCATGTTCAGGTCCATGAAGCCCTGAAACACACACACACACACACACACACACACACACAGAGGTCAGGGTGTAAGGTGGGTCACACTGTGACACACCCTCAGCACTCTTGTGTCAGACTCACCAGGTTGTTAAGGACGAAGTGATAATTCTTCAAGTTTCTCTTCTGAGCTGCAATCTGAGCGAGGACAGAAGACAAGAAGATAATTACAAACTTAATCAGTGTGTATGTGTCTGTGTGTTTGTGTGTGTGTAACCCAAACTCTATAAAAACATGTTGTCCATCAGTATTTCTGTATTCATGTCATTGTATGGTTTAGTTCATCATGAGTGTGTTACTAAAATCACACAGTAGACCTCAAGCTCCGCCTAAAGCTTCACCTGAGGATTTCACAGAATGAAATGAACCGAGTAAAGAACAGACAGGAGGAACACCACCTGATCGTTTTTAATAAGTGCAGCTCTAAAGCGACTGGAGCAGCAGCTGATTCTGGAGAGGTGACCCAGCTGCAGGTTTCCTGTAGGTCGTCCCTCTCTGCTCTCTCTCTCTCTCTGCTTCAAACATGTCATCATCTTTAAATGTAAAATTATCTTTCTGAACCAGTTCCAGTCACACTCTCTGTGTTCTCTCGCCAGACAGTCAATTTTGAATGATGAAGAAATTAGTTCAGAATTAAAATCAAAAGAGTCGGAGCAGTTGGAGAGTAAAACCCATCAGCTACATCTCAAACTGCTCTGAAGACCGAGTCCACAACGACCAGGACCATCCTCCCACACGATAACCTGAAGGATGACCCTCACATGATAACATGAAGGATGATCCTCACATGATAACCTGAAGGATGATCTTCACATGATAACCTGAAGGATGATCTTCACATGATAACCTGAAGGATGATCCTCACATGATAACATGAAGGATGATCTTCACATGATAACATGAAGGATGATCCTCACACATGATAACATGAAGGATGATCCTCACATGATAACATGAAGGATGATCCTCACACATGATAACATGAAGGATGATCCTCACACATGATAACATGAAGGATGATCCTCACATGATAACATGAAGGATGATCCTCACATGATAACCTGAAGGATGATCCTCACATGATAACCTGAAGGATGATCCTCACATGATAACATGAAGGATGATCTTCACATGATAACATGAAGGATGATCCTCACATGATAACATGAAGGATGATCCTCACATGATAACATGAAGGATGATCCTCACATGATAACATGAAGGATGATCTTCACATGATAACATGAAGGATGATCCTCACATGATAACATGAAGGATGATCCTCACATGATAACATGAAGGATGATCCTCACATGATAACATGAAGGATGATCCTCACATGATAACCTGAAGGATGATCCTCACATGATAACATGAAGGATGATCTTCACATGATAACCTGAAGGATGATCCTCACATGATAACCTGAAGGATGATCCTCACATGATAACATGAAGGATGATCCTCACATGATAACATGAAGGATGATCCTCACACATGATAACCTGAAGGATGATCTTCACATGATAACATGAAGGATGATCCTCACATGATAACATGAAGGATGATCCTCACATGATAACATGAAGGATGATCCTCACACATGAGGGCCGAATGAGAGCCTTTGTTGAAAAGAGGTGCCTCCCCCTGCTCTGACAGCCTATCAAAAGCGTTTGTGCCGATGACTGACATCTCTTGTAGCCAATGAAATTCTCAAACCATGGATTTGCTGTTCTATCAGTACTTCAGGATGATTTCTTCATAAACACACTAAGGAGAGTGATTTAAAGGACTGAAAGTATAAATAAGATGATATTTATACCAAGAGAGGCTCTGAGTCATGCATTATTTAAAACAGACAAAACTATGTGAAGTTAGACATTAAACACCCCCCATAGAGCTGGAATGGAACCATCCTTGTGCACGACTGTGAGACTGAGAGTCAACTGAGGCTCTGACCAATGAATCATTGGGTACCCGACTATATTGGGTCAGCCCTAATTACATTATTCACTAACTTTAAGAAATACACTTATCAAAGGACATAAAGCACAAAAAACATTAAGACTGATTGGTCATGAAGCACTAATTTCTCAGTGTCTTTAAACTCTTAAACTCTTGATTTAAACAACAACACAGATTATGATCCACATATGTTCAGAGGGTTATCTCCATCTTTATAATAATCTTAACCAAATATCTGTGTAGATATATTTTGAGAAAAAGCTTCTATTCAAACCCCACAACTTTCCTGAGAATCCTGACATCACTTGCAGACAAACAGTAAACTTTGTTCAGAAGGTTTTGCATCGGTATCATTTCTGTGTGCTAAATAAAACATCAAACAAAGAGCTGTTGATGTTTCTGGACACATTCAGAAGCATTAGATGAAAGGCATTCAGAAGAAGAAGATCACTGTCATTACTGCGAAAATAATAACAGTGAACCTCCCCTTTCCTTTCAGACACTGCTTCTGTGTGCATACAAAAGGTAAAGGGTTGGCACACCTTGTTGCCATGACAACCATGAAAGAAAAAAAGCGATGAGACTCTTTTTAGAGTCAGGTTTGTGTGTGTAGCTATGGATCAGGCCGTTTTTACCAGCTTGAGGATGGAGTTGAGACGTTCCAGCTCACAGTCGATGATGATCTGAAAGTCTTTCTTGAAGTCGAGGTCAGTCAGCAGCTTGATGAAGCCCGTTTCTGTCAGAGTGTCCAAGTTCACTGAGGTGACCTGCCAAGTCCGCTCAGCCGCAGTGTCCAAGATCCTCTGCAGCACTGACAAACCTGAGAGGGCAAGAGAGGACACCTGAATCAGAGGTAGTCACCTTTATGTGTTCATGTGAGGATCTAACATCTAACAACTTTAGACACACCTGCCCCCATAAACACCTCTACACCTGTAAACCTGTCCCCATTAACACCTGTTCACCGACACACCTCTCTCAATTAACACCTGTCCACTTACACACCTACCTACACTATTGTCCCTATAAAAACCTGTTCATCTATGAACCTGTCCTTCAAAACACCTATCCCCCTAAACAACTCTGAAGTTTTGAAGGATAAAATTGTTGTGTCGGTTGGGCCTTGAAATGGTTAACATGGTCAGAGTCACAAGAATCAAAACTTTCTAGCAATGTATAGCATAAGTGACATACACAGAACAGCAGGTGTTACCACTGACGGCCTGCAGGCCTCATCACTATCCGCCTTGTTGTTCCCATGCTGGCAGCATATTTGTAACACTGATCAGTTTGAATGTGACATGCTGAGGAGCAGATGTAAGTTACTGTGGCTCCTCAAACTGAATGTACTCTGTTTTTTCTGCGGTAGAATCTGACTCTTGTGAAGCGTGCTGTCTGCCTCGGGTTGGACTTGGTCTGATGAAACTTCAAGTAGCTGCTTCACACTGACACAATGCAGCAGATTGATGGTTTATTTTTGTTTCACTGGCCTGATTTGGAAAAGAACAAAAAAACATTGTTGATGACGATTAAAGTGAGAAGTTATGTGAAATCAGATTTATGTGAGAAGCTTTTCGGGGCAACTGTAATCTTTTATCTTTCTCCTGAGCTGTGAGCCATGATTATAGCTTAGCAGCCTGACTTTTACTCAGGTAAAACAAGAACCCTGAAACAGCTCCAGTACGCCTGTAAGTCCTGACTCAGGTAAAACAAGAACCCTGAAACAGCTCCAGTACGCCTGTAAGTCCTGACTCAGGTAAAACAAGAACCCTGAAACAGCTCCAGTACGCCTGTAAGTCCTGACTCAGGTAAAACAAGAACCCTGAAACAGCTCCAGTACGCCTGTAAGTCCTGACTCAGGTAAAACAAGAACCCCGAAACAGCTCCAGTACGCCTGTAAGTCCTGACTCAGGTAAAACAAGAACCCCGAAACAGCTCCAGTACGCCTGTAAGTCCTGACTCAGGTAAAACAAGAACCCTGATACAGCTCCAGTAACTTTTAACTACAAGTGTACCTGTCACTTTTAACTACAGGTGTACATGTCCCTTTGAGCTACAGGTGTACATGTCCCTTTTAACTACAGGTGTACCTGTCCCTTTTAACTACAGGTGTACCTGTCCCTTTTAACTACAGGTGTACCTGTCACTTTTAACTACAGGTGTACCTGTCACTTTTAACTACAGGTGTACATGTCCCTTTGAGCTACAGGTGTACATGTCCCTTTGAGCTACAGGTGTACCTGTCCCTTTGAGCTACAGGTGTACATGTCCCTTTGAGCTACAGGTGTACATGTCCCTTTGAGCTACAGGTGTACCTGTCCCTTTTAACTACAGGTGTACCTGTCCCTTTGAGCTACAGGTGTACCTGTCCCTTTTAACTACAGGTGTACCTGTCCCTTTGAGCTACAGGTGTACCTGTCCCTTTTAACTACAGGTGTACATGTCCCTTTTAACTACAGGTGTACCTGTCCCTTTTAACTACAGGTGTACCTGTCCCTTTTAACTACAGGTGTACATGTCCCTTTGAGCTACAGGTGTACCTGTCCCTTTGAGCTACAGGTGTACCTGTCACTTTTAACTATAGGTGTACCTGTCCCTTTGAGCTACAGGTGTACATGTCCCTTTGAGCTACAGGTGTACCTGTCCCTTTGAGCTACAGGTGTACATGTCCCTTTGAGCTACAGGTGTACATGTCCCTTTGAGCTACAGGTGTACCTGTCCCTTTTAACTACAGGTGTACCTGTCCCTTTGAGCTACAGGTGTACCTGTCCCTTTTAACTACAGGTGTACCTGTCCCTTTGAGCTACAGGTGTACCTGTCCCTTTTAACTACAGGTGTACATGTCCCTTTTAACTACAGGTGTACCTGTCCCTTTTAACTACAGGTGTACCTGTCCCTTTTAACTACAGGTGTACATGTCCCTTTGAGCTACAGGTGTACCTGTCCCTTTGAGCTACAGGTGTACCTGTCACTTTTAACTATAGGTGTACCTGTCCCTTTGAGCTACAGGTGTACATGTCCCTTTGAGCTACAGGTGTACCTGTCCCTTTGAGCTACAGGTGTACATGTCCCTTTGAGCTACAGGTGTACATGTCCCTTTGAGCTACAGGTGTACCTGTCCCTTTGAGCTACAGGTGTACCTGTCCCTTCTAACTACAGGTGTACATGTCCCTTTGAGCTACAGGTGTACATGTCCCTTTGAGCTACAGGTGTACCTGTCCCTTTGAGCTACAGGTGTACATGTCCCTTTGAGCTACAGGTGTACATGTCCCTTTGAGCTACAGGTGTACCTGTCCCTTTGAGCTACAGGTGTACCTGTCCCTTTTAACTACAGGTGTACATGTCCCTTTGAGCTACAGGTGTACATGTCCCTTTGAGCTACAGGTGTACCTGTCCCTTTGAGCTACAGGTGTACATGTCCCTTTGAGCTACAGGTGTACCTGTCCCTTCTAACTACAGGTGTACATGTCCCTTTGAGCTACAGGTGTACATGTCCCTTTGAGCTACAGGTGTACATGTCCCTTTGAGCTACAGGTGTACCTGTCCCTTTGAGCTACAGGTGTACCTGTCCCTTTTAACTACAGGTGTACATGTCCCTTTGAGCTACAGGTGTACATGTCCCTTTGAGCTACAGGTGTACATGTCCCTTTGAGCTACAGGTGTACCTGTCCCTTTGAGCTACAGGTGTACATGTCCCTTTGAGCTACAGGTGTACCTGTCCCTTCTAACTACAGGTGTACATGTCCCTTTGAGCTACAGGTGTACATGTCCCTTTGAGCTACAGGTGTACATGTCCCTTTGAGCTACAGGTGTACATGTCCCTTTGAGCTACAGGTGTACATGTCCCTTTGAGCTACAGGTGTACATGTCCCTTTGAGCTACAGGTGTACCTGTCCCTTTGAGCTACAGGTGTACATGTCCCTTTGAGCTACAGGTGTACTGTTCTTACTAAGCTAGAATTAGCTTTTAACTTAAACTATGCTAACACCTCTCTCCAACGATAGTGAAAATGCCACAAAGCCTTAAAAACCGTGGATCACAAAAGGATGAGTAGTGCTCCTTCCATCCTGGGGCCTCTTCTGTTTAACCTCTACATGCTCCCACTAGCTCAGATTATACAAAACAATAAAATAAGTTATCATAACTACACAGACGACACAAATATATATTACAATGTCGCCAGGCAACCATGGTCCCATAAAAGCACTGGGTAAATGCATAGAGCAAATCAATGAGTGGATGTGCAAAAACTTTCTCCAGCTAAACAAAGACAAAACTGAGGTTGTTGTTTTTGGAGCAAAGTTGGAGCGACTAAGAGTCAGCAATCAGCTTCAGTCAGTAAGACTTAAAACCACAGACCAGGCAAGAAATCTGGGAGTAGTGATGGACTCAGACCTCAATTTTAAAAGCCACATTAAGACAATTACAAAGCCAGCCTACTATCACCTGAAGAACACATCAAGAATTAGAGGACTTATGTCCCAGCAGGACCTGGAAAAATGTGTCCATGCTTTTATCTTCAGTCGTCTTGATTACTGCAACAGTGTCTTTACAGGTCTGCCTAAAAAATCAGTCAGACAACTGCAGCTGATCCAGAGCGCTGCTGCTAGAGTCCTCACCAAAACCAAGTAGATGGATCACATCAGTCCAGTTCTGAGGTCTTTACACTGGCTCCCAGTCTGTCAGAGAATAGACTTTAAAATCCTGTTGCTGGTTTATAAAGCGCTTAAAGGTTTAGGTGCTCTCTGTCCCCAGAATCAGAACCAAACAGGGAGAAGCAGCGTTCAGTTTCTATGCTCCTTATATCTGGATCAAACTCCCAGAAAACTGCAGGTCTGCTGAAACTCTCAGTTCTTTTAAATCGAGGTTGAAGACTCACCTGTTTACAGCTGCCTTTCATTAAACAGCTTTAATAAGATTTTAAATTTTAACTCTGCAGTGTAACTTTTAACTCTTTTTATATTTTTACTTTATTTATTTAAATTAATTTCATTTGAATTATTTTATTTGAACATATGTTCAGATTTAATAATTCCAGTGATTGTTTTTTTTTTTTTTTTAATGTTCTATTTTAATGTTTCTTTTCTTTCCTCTGTCCTGATGCTTTTGATGTCTTGTGTGAAGCACTTTGAATTACCTTGTTGTTGAAATGTGTGACATAAATAAACTTGCCTTGCCTTGCCTATTAATGAAATATATTCTAACATGACAGATTCTGTTCTGATGATGAAACAGGAAGCTTTCAAAACCATCCTTTGGGTTGATTCTCATTAACATCAGCAGTGTTTAAGATGTTTTTTAAGCAGGTCTTGAAAGGTTGAAATGACAAATTAAAGCTACATTATGTAAGTCCTGCAGCTTGATCCAACACCTGGGAAAGTTCTCAGATGGTAAGCTGACTTTGAAAGGGTGACGCTTGTTTATGCACTTCCTCACGGGGTATTATCTCCTACATGAAGCCCTACAGGCCTGGATAGTTAACCAATCTTAGAACAGGATTTGGAGTATGGACATCAAGGGAGAGAGACTGACTGAGGAACCAGAGGCAACCTGAGACTGACTGGCTGGATTTGACTCTAAACTAATGCTACTGTAAACACAGACTGTTTGTGTCAACACTTTTGATTTGTGGACTTCAGTTTGACATTCTGTCCACCTCCTCTCTCTTGTTGGAGTCAGAAGTAAAAACATTTGGAAAAACAGGAAGAAGCTAAAGAGGAACGAGTTACGTAAAGTTTCCCTTTGTTATCCCCATGTTTCATGTCCTGTGTTTCCTTTTTTACCTCGATGCTTCATCCTCCACTTCCTGCCCTCCCTGCTGTGTCTCCTGCTTCTGTTACCTGATTTTTTTAACAGAGGTTTTCCTCCACTGTTTAAATATAAAAAATCACATCCCAACACGCTCAGACACATCTTTGCCCACATGAAACACTAAAATGCACTTTAAATGCTGTCATGAACACACCAAGTCAACAATGATGTACTTGACATGCAAACATTTTCTCCCTGTTCTTCTGCAATGACCATTTCATTTTCAAAGTTGTTCCACCGCCCTGAAGACTGACCAGGTCTCCTCTAAATCTGCAGACATTGGGGGTGGGGTTTGTGTGGTCAGAGTTTTGTATAAAGCAGCAGTGACCTCCGTCGTCCAATCAGGCGTCTCTGCTCTTCCACATAGTGAGAGAGTAACTGTGTGTGTATGTGTGAGCGTGTAAAAAGTCCAGTTAGCCTCGTTGGCAACAGTGCTAGTTTGGTTACGTCTGCCATCGCTCTAATCTCATGTAAACTAAAGCGACAGTTACAAAACTAAACTCTGTTTTAAACACAGAAACACCTTAAACAGAGTTTCTGAACAACTTCACCCTGGAAGGAGTTTTACTAACAGAGCGTTTACAGAGAGCTGAAACTCAAAAATACCCCTCCATGTGTGGATGAGGTCTCAGTCTCTTTGTTCCCTTCCTTCTTCCTTTGTGACAGTGTTGATTTCCCTCGAGTTGATTCCTATAACCATGTTTCCCTATGTTTGATGAGCCTTTGGGATACCTTCTGTGTACCGACCTTATTTCTGATTTAACAGACTTTGAATTGTCTCTCTCTCTCTGTTTGGAGACGTGCTTTCTGGGTTCTCTGGGTTAGGGGTTAGTCTGGTTCAGTGTGTCACATGTTACTGATTCTATGTAAATTCTTGGTTGACCACGAGAGATCAAACAATGTACATCACTTTTATGGTTGGTTCAAGTCAGCGTAAAAAAAAACAGCATGTGAGAGTTTACAGATGGTTCCCCGTCCTCCCCAAGGGAGGCGCTGTGTGGTGGCGGCAGACGTTGATAGTGGACATAAACCTGAGCTGTTGGAGTCTTCAGCCTGAGGAGAGCCGCTCTGCCTCCAGATAAAAGCTAACGTCTCGTCTGCAGATGTTGAGGAGCAATAACATGAGACAGACAGCACCGCGGGGGCAAACACTGTGGAAACACTTCCTGCCATGGGTCTGCCACCAACTGTCAGATGGACTATAAAGTCATGGGAGGCACCAACGGCTGAGAGCAGAGGAGAAGAAGCTAACAGCCTCTTTTTCTCATTCTTAGAATTTATCTGCAACTCTAAGCTCAGAGGAAGAATTCAAAGTTTGTGTCTCTAAACGTGAATCTTTGAGTGCAGCTGCAGGGCGACAGGAAGCAGCAGCTCCTGTCAAACACCATCATTATGTTGTTAACGGACCGGGCTGAGGACCTGGTCTGGTTGTAAATGTGATAACGATAGTAAACAATGGGTCCTACAAAAGCCTCGGCCCCAACACATCAGCCGGAATATCACCAGTTTATTCAACACCAGTTAAACCAACAACACACAGTCAATATAGCCATGTCATAACCACGATAAGATTGAAGACTGAAGATTTTTATTTGTCACATGCTCATACAGATGTGCAGTGAAATGTAAAGACAGTTCCACAGGGCCATGCAATAACTCTCAAATTACTAATACACATAAATACAGTAAAATAGACATATAATGTAAAATAAAAAAAAAGAAATATTTGAATATACAAAATATAAAATATAGAATAATGTAAACAGTGTAAAGTGTCAGTGTGTAAAGAAATGTTTGAATATACAAAATATAAAATATAGAATAATGTAAACAGTGTAAAGTGTCAGTGTGTAAAGAAATGTTTGAATATACAAAATATAAAATATAGAATAATGTAAACAGTGTAAAGTGTCAGTGTGTTAAGTATCCAGGGTGTCAAAGTGCAATGTGCAGATTGGAATGTGTGGTGTGTGTGCATCATGTAGTCACAGTTCTGTTTTGTTTTTAACTGAGGAGAGTGGAGTTAACAGTCCGGACAGCCGGAGGAAAGAAGCTCTTCCTGAGTCTTTCTGTGTTCGCCTTGATGTGTCGAAGGCGCCTGCCAGAGGGTAGCCATGTAAACAGTCCGTTACCTGGGTGGTAGGGATCACTCATGATCCTCTTTGCCCTGGCTGTGCTCCTCCTTGTGAAGATGTCCTGGATGGTGGGGAGTGTTGTACCCATGGTACGCTCTGCTGACTTCAGCACCCTCTGCAGGGCTCTTCGGTCACACCCAGTGCTGTTCCCGTACCACTGGGTGATGTTTCCAGTCAGCACACTCTCCACCGCTCCGGAATAAAAAGTCTTCAGGACCTTCACAGAGACTTTGAATTTCCTCAGCTGTCTGAGGTGATAGAGGCGCTGCCTCGCCCTCTTCACCTGACTGTCTATGTGGGTTGTCCATGTTAAATCCTCAGAGATCTGCACCCCCAGCTACTTGAAGCTGCACACCCTGTCCACCAGCGTCCCATCAATTCTCAGTGGGGTGTAATCCCTCTGCTGTCCTCTCCTGAAGTCCACAATCAGCTCCTTGGTTTTGCTGACATTCAGGAGCAGGTTGTTGTCCTGGCACCACTGTGACAGGTTTCCAACCTCCCCTGTATACGCCTGCTTATCATTGTTGCTGATGCGACCAACAACCACCGTGTCATCTGCAAATTTCACGATGATGTTGGAGTTGCTTGTGGCCACACAGTCATGTGTGTACAGGGTGAAGAGCAGGGGGCTGAGGACATAGCCCTGTGGTGCTCCGGTGTTGAGGGTGCAGGGGCTGGAGGTGTGTCTGCCCACTCTGACCACCTGGGATCTGTTCGTCAGGAAGTCCAGGATCCAAGCACACAGGGAGGTGTTAAGTCCGAGGTTGATCAGCTTGGAGTGGAGGGTGGCAGGGACTATGGTGTTGAAAGCTGAACTAAAATCAATGAACAACAGTCTCACATAGTCCCCCTTCCTTCTGTCCAGATGGGTGAGGTGGTGTGCAGTACCTGGGTGCTAGCGTTAGCCTCAAATCGCGCATTAAAAGTCATTCAGTTCGTTAGCCAGAGCGGCGTCTGCACTCACCGAGACATGGGCTCTTTTCCTGTAGTCAGTAATTGTCTGCAGTCCTTGCCACAAGCTCCTTGAATCACGCTGCTGGAACTGTGATTCCACTTTGTCCCTGTACCTCCGCTTAGCGTCTTTCACTGCTCGTCTCAGTCTGTAAGACGCCGCTTTGTATTCCTCCGTCCTGCCGGTGAGAAGTGAAGAGTTGTATGAAGCGGCCCGTTCGTTCACAGCGGTGCGGATAGATTTATCCACCCATGGCTTTTGGTTCGGGAAAAACCGGACAGACACCATAGGAACAGCGTCGTCTACCAGCGTTGCTATGAAGTCCGTCACAACTTCCGTAAACTCGTCTACTTCACTCGAGCTGGATTGAAACATGCCCCAGTCGACGTCATCCAGAGCGTCTCGCAGCGTAGCCTCTGATTGGTTGTTCCAGCACCTAACCTGCCTCGTCACCACCTTTTCATGTACAATCGTCTGTTTGTACCTTGGCAAAAGGTAAATGGCGGAATGGTCTGATTTACCCAGTGGGGGCAGGGAAGTCGCCTTGTAGCCCTCTTTGAATGGCGTGTAGCAGTGATCCAGTGTATTGTTGCCCCTGGTGGGGCAAGTGACGTGTTGGAAAAAGTTCGGCATAACTTTCTTCAGGTTCGCCTTGTTAAAATCCCCAGCCACGATGAGGGCAGCGTTCGGATGTTTGTTTTGGTTCCGGCACAGCACGTCATGCAGGTCCGATAAAGCTGTGTCCGTGTCCGTTTGTGGTGTAAACAGATGTAGCGATGACCGAAGTGAATTCCCGGGGAGGTGAAATGGACGGCACAGGATGGTTAGGTGCTCCAGATGTGGCGAGCAGGAGTTAGAGAGAGTTTTAATGTTTTGTGGGTTACACCAGCTGTTGTTGGTCATAAAACAAACCCCTCTACAATTTGACTTGCCAGATTCCTCCGTCCTGTCCTTGCGAAACACAGAGAACGAGTCCGATGGCATGATGTCTTGATCCGGCACCACGGGAGTGAGCCATGTTTCCGTCAGGCAGATGATGTTACAGTCCCTCATGTCCCGTTGGTATTTTACCCGACCCCTCAGATCATCCATCTTGTTATCCAGGGACTGGACGTCGGCAAGAAGGACGCTTGGCAGGGGTGGGCATGAATTCTTAGCCTGTTTCGGACACCACTTCGTCTTCCGCAGTGCTTTTTCCTCCTCCGGCCATTGTTCCCGTCCTGTGTTGTGTTGCCCAGGAGTTCGACCGGCAACCACTGATCATCGTTGTAACAGGTGGAAACTGTTTGTGACCAGTCTCCTTATGTCCAAAAGGGTATCTTGGTCATAAGTTATCTTTGCCGAAAGACTTGATGTAAAAAAGTTCACAAAAATAAGAAAAAAACACACAGCCTCAGCAGAGCAACCTGGACGGCGTCTGGACACGGCCGCGCCAGCTTCTGATAAACAACTTTCCATGTATAGTACAACAATCACAGAGACTATTTGTGCTGGTCAGATTAAAGATGACTTAATCAGATTGTCTGATAGCTAGACTAATCGCTATCTGCGCAGATGCAACGCTAAAGTGATCACATTAAAACATACTCTTGAATCTATGCTACTGTGATTGGCTGAAGAGGAAGGAGACATCTGATTGGCTACAGACATTTGCCTGCTGAAAAAAATGCATTTGTGAATCTAACCACGGCAGTGGAGTCTCAAAAGTCCCACACACAAACGCAGTGAGGTTCACAAATGACAAACAGTTTGTAAAAGCAGATTGAACAGTTTGTAATGTAACAAGATACAAATGTGTTTTTTAAATATATATGTATATTATATGTATTTGTGGATTTCTATTACATATATATATATATAAAACTATAAGTATTTGTATGTGAATCAGAACTACATTTGTGAATCTTGTTTTTTTATTTGTGGATTTGTTTTACATTTATATAGAATGAAATACATTTGTGAATCCTTCTGTGTGCATTTGTGAATATTGAGACTGATCTGTCCTATCCATCAGCTGCTCGAGCTGTCATGTCATGAGAATTGTCAGCTTTCATTTTCAAAGAAACATAAGCTACGTTGAGATGTGATAGATCAATAAAAATGAGACGATAGGAAGTACACCAACCAGGGAACAATACATCTGTCCACAGCTTCCTGCTGAACAAACTATGCTGCAATCTTTACATGAAAGTCATTCACTGTGAGCTCACCTGAGTCAGGGCTGTACATGTAGACAAACCTGGTCCAGTAGAAGTGCTCCAGCAGGGCCATGAGGGGCTCCTGCAGCTGGGGCCGGAGCTGCAAGACGAACTGGTTGTTGGTCTGAACAGGGAAGGAAGGTGTGACGAAACAGACGTGCAGAGAGCCGCAGAATGACATCAGCATGTTGACGGTGCGCCGGTCGTACAGACCCATGATGGCGTACACGCCCTTTGAGAACTGAGAGCAGACTGGGAGAGAAAGGAGAGAAAACAGAGGATATTTGAGCTGCAGCATCCGGGGAACAAAGTGACAGTGAGATCTCAGCATCAAGCTAATGAACTCAGATGGACGTCCCAGTCGATCTTCACCCTCCAGCAGAATAATGTACAAAACCTTCATTCATTAGTCAACAATCATTCATGTCTCTCTCCTTCTGTCTTTCTGATCAAGCGATCAGCTGATTTACTCTTTAAGTTCTTAACCAACCAGATTCTGCCTCGACCTCTATCGACCAATCATCCTGCTACATATTTTAAAATCTGTTCTCCTCTCTTTCGCCGTCAGTTTGTCATTTCATACGTTTTATTCATTTTCTGATCTTAATCTAAACCGTCTCCTTCTTTAATCACACACTGTGTTTACGATCTGTCTGTGTGCCGACAGCATTAATGAGTGTCGAGACAAGGCGTTCGAGACACGTCGATCACACAAACTTAATATCTGCCATGTTTTATTGCTGGTCTGCCTCCATCATCATATCTTTTTGTGTTGTGTTTCTCAAACATTGAGTTCCAACATGAAAATCACCCAAAATGAAAACCAAACTAAAGAACTGAGGCAACAACAACTGTGTGTTGAGCAGGTTCAGGTTGCTGTGTTTGTAGAGAGTGATGTAACAGCTGTTTGTATCAAATAAAATCCACCTCCTCTGTCACCAAAAGGTCTCTCTCTGCAGGGATCCTTTCTGTTTACATGCTGCAGACATTCAGTCACCATGTGCAGAGGATGAAGGAATGTTTTTAGTATTTTTAGGAACCAGAGGGAGAAATTCAAGTTTAGTACTCTTAAGCACTGTCTCCGTCATATTTAGTTTATCCTTCTTTTGAATTTTAATAGCCTCTTCTTCCCCGCAGAGCCGGAGCTTTCTGAAATGTGCCCATTGATTGTTTTATCTGCCTTAGTCGATATGAAACTCCAAACAGCAGAATCTGTGTTTGGTAATAAGCTAAGGGATGATAAAGCGTTCTTATCTTCATGGACGTGATTTCAGCTGCTGACTTATCTGCTGCTGCATGGCTGATAAATGTTCCTGTTTCTCACAAAAGGCCTCCACACGGTGAATCCCCGGATGAACAATGGATATAATCAAATTAGTGTTCAGCAGCGCTCCTTCACACTCAGGGATTAAGTCTGAACACAAAGTAGTTCTCAGTGCTGAGGCCCCTAGAGTCGTCCAGGAAATAACCGTCTTATTTTACGCTCTCCTCGCTCAGTCCCATTCAGCAAAGTCCTCTGGTAAACAAAGCAGGAGGAGAGATAAGCTGAGACACCTGTCAATCAATCACACTAATATACACTCACCTGTGAGGATCACTGTAATCTTAATTCAATTCAATTCAATTCAATTTTTATTTGTATAGCATCAACTCATAACAAGTGTTATCTTGAGACACTTTACAAAAAGCAGGTAAAAGACCTTACTCATTATTATGATACAAAAAGCAGGTAAAAGACCTTACTCATTGTTATGATACAAAAAGCAGGTAAAAGACCTTACTCATTGTTATGCTACAAAAAGCAGGTAAAAGACCTTACTCATTGTTATGATACAAAAAGCAGGTAAAAGACCTTACTCATTGTTATGATACAAAAAGCAGGTAAAAGACCTTACTCATTGTTATGATACAAAAAGCAGGTAAAAGACCTTACTCATTGTTATGTTACATAAAGCAGGTAAAAGACCTTACTCATTGTTATGATACAAAAAGCAGGTAAAAGACCTTACTCATTGTTATGTTACATAAAGCAGGTAAAAGACCTTACTCATTAATATGATACAAAAAGCAGGTAAAAGACCTTACTCATTGTTATGTTACATAAAGCAGGTAAAAGACCTTACTCATTGATATGTTACATAAAGCAGGTAAAAGACCTTACTCCTTAATCCATGTCCCTGAGGATTGTGGATGGAGACTCAGACTGTGAGATCTCAGATGATGATGATGATGATGAAATAGAGAAACAGTTATTAAAGGTCCAATCAGTGAGATGTGTAGTGAGTGAGATGATAAAGGTATCTTACTATCTGATCAGACATTAAGGAAACATGCTATGTTGAAGTGCTGGCTTCTCTAACAACAATGCAGCAGCCAGAGAAGGTAGAAGCTTTTAAGACCCCCCACACAGCCGTTTTGGACGCCCCTCGGTTTGTCAGATATGAGAGCAGTTATCAGGTCAACAGGTGTTGCAGCGATGGAAGCGGTCAAGAGAAGTGGTTCAGATAGAAGTGATTGTACCCGACCTAAAAAGCCTCTACATGTTTCTAATAAGCTCCACGAGCAGAAACGTGCTCAAACTAGGATCAATATTGGAGATGCTTTTGAAAAATGGAGAGAGATTTACATACTGCTCCTTTAGAGTCTATTTTAGACGTCTGGTTGTTTTTGTGTTGTTAAGTCTGGAGGAGATTCACTTTAAGTGGTTTTAGGTTGTGAAGGACAACCTGTCTAAAATCTGTGTGTGTGTGTGTGTGTGTGTGTGTGTGTGTGTGTGTGTGTGTGTGTGTGTGTCCTTGGTGCAGCCTTTGATCCCTGTGGCTGTGCGAACATGCTAACAACTCCCAATGGAAATAGCTCCTCCCCCTGGGCCATGCTATTATGCTAACAATAGCCCTTAGCCTTTAGGTGGAAGCTATCATGCTAACAAGTGATCTGTCTGTTAGCATCAGTGCTGCTGTAGAGCTCCTTCATCAGGAGGCTGTGCATACACATGTTTCTGTAGAGTTAGAGCATGAGTGATGATTGGTGCTTTAATACAGAATACACAAAGTCTGTAATGAATCGACATCACTGATCATTAAAATGAGGGAGCTTGCAGAAACGTGGTTTGTATCGAGCCCGTCTGTTTTCAGTGTTTAGAGGTTTAACGACTGGAAAGTGATTCTTGCCTCTTTTAAAAACACATTCTGTAACATTAGAGCAGGTCATCCATCTGATCCAGTCCTTCTGATGATCCCAGCTCGCCAAACTAGAACCTTTATGTATAAAATCTGTCACAGCGTCCAAGATCTCGTCTGGAGAAAGGTTCAGAAAAGTCCTGGTTTAACGGCCGTATCACAGCTGTCCAGGTGACACTAATCCTGAGAGGACAGCACTGACCTCTGACCTCTGACCTGGGTTAGGGTCACGCACTGAGATCTATAAACTACTAGCATGTTTAAAAAACCTGCAAATAAAACCCATTTTGATTTGTTAATGTTGAATGTGATGCGTGACAGCTCTGACACTTCCTCCTCTCATCAAGGACGCTCTCAGTGACATCACAGAGACTGAACGACCTCACTGAGAGTCCTCCAGTCACACATCTCGCTCCTCGCCACTCAAAGCTTTTAGACAGAGCTTTATTTAAACACAGCCCAGAGATGAGGACGAGCGCCACGGGGCTCACAGCTGAGGCCGCGTCTGCACACAGAGCTGCTCGTCCTCCTGACATCTGTCCGTCAGATCTGTCCGTCTGTAACAACCATCGTCAGGACGACGAGAGATCGTTCAGCTGAGAGGTATCGATGGTTATCAAGAGGTCGAGAATCACCATCCTCCTCCTGCCTTCACCACGCTGCTCTGCTGAAAAGACGAGGCAGAACACATCCAAAGGATCGGGTCACGCTTTCGCTCCGTCATCCCGCGTTCCCGTCACTTAGCTCTTCCCCGCCACTTTCCCAGAATGACATGCAGTCATCTCGCAAACAGAGCGAGCTTTGATCCCTGCACCAACACTCCACGCTGACGTTCATCCACTCTGTTTGTAGGATGTGAAGAGACTGGTTCAGATAGAACAAGAGGCAGGGTCAAAGGTCACAGACTGAAGGGGACAGAGACACTACTTCCTCCAGTGTTTATCTGACTGACCAATCAGAGTCCGTCTGGTCCGATCTCTGTCAGCTCTGTGTAAGGATGTCGGTCAAAGGTCAGACAAGCTGTCCTTATTATGACGACACTATTACCTCAGTAATAAACACCTGTGTGTATGGATATGTAGTTCTTTATTTACCTCAGTAATAAACACCTGTGTGTATGGATATGTAGTTCTTTATTTACCTCAGTAATAAACACCTGTGTGTATGGATATGTAGTTCTTTATACCTCAGTAATAAACACCTGTGTGTATGGATATGTAGTTCTTTATACCTCAGTAATAAACACCTGTGTGTATGGATATGTAGTTCTTTATTTACCTCAGTAATAAACACCTGTGTGTATGGATATGTAGTTCTTTATTTACCTCAGTAATAAACACCTGTGTGTATGGATATGTAGTTCTTTATTTACCTCAGTAATAAACACCTGTGTGTATGGATATGTAGTTCTTTATACCTCAGTAATAAACACCTGTGTGTAAGGATATGTAGTTCTTTATACCTCAGTAATAAACACCTGTGTGTATGGATATGTACTCAAATCGACGTTAAGGTTAATGTTTCATGTCTCACTGGGCTCAAACCTGAAAGTCGTCTGGAGACCCTGCAGCAGTCGTCAGATAAGCGGTGCCTTTTATAGCTCAGTGTGCCGTCAATAACAAAGAAAAAAGGGACAATCTCTCTCCGGCACAGTTCATCCCTCAATCAGAGCAGAGGAGGACACAGGTGAGGAGGAGGACACAGGTGAGGAGGAGGGCACAGGTGAGGAGGAGGGCACAGGTGAGGAGGACACAGGTGAGGAGGAGGACACAGGTGAGGAGGAGGACACAGGTGAGGAGGAGGACACAGGTGAGGAGGAGGGCACAGGTGAGAAGGACACAGGTGAGGAGGAGGGCACAGGTGAGGAGGACACAGGTGAGGAGGAGGACACAGGTGGGGAGGAGGACACAGGTGAGGAGGACACAGGTGAGGAGGAGGACACAGGTGAGGAGGAGGACACAGGTGAGGAGGAGGGCACAGGTGAGAAGGACACAGGTGAGGAGGAGGGCACAGGTGAGAAGGACACAGGTGAGGAGGAGGGCACAGGTGAGGAGGACACAGGTGAGGAGGAGGGCACAGGTGAGGAGGAGGACACAGGTGGGGAGGAGGACACAGGTGAGGAGGAGGACACAGGTGAGGAGGAGGACACAGGTGGGGAGGAGGACACAGGTGAGGAGGAGGACACAGGTGAGGAGGAGGACACAGAGAGAGGAGGAGGACACAGGTGAGGAGGAGGACACAGGTGAGGTGGCTGTTTTCTGTCCTTTCCCTCCCTCTCTTTCCCTCGCTCTCTTTCCCTCGCTCTCTTTCCCTCCCTCTCTTTCCCTCGCTCTCTTTCCCTCCCTCTCTTTCCCTCCCTCTCTTTCCCTCCCTCTCTTTCCCTCCCTCTCTTTCCCTCGGTCTCGGTGTTTTTTCACGCTCAGGTTTCTGAGCTCCTGATCTGTCGAACATGAAGCTTTGGATGATTAATTAAAGATAATCCTTTTCTCTGCTTCTCGCTCTGCTTTTCTTTTTCATGTCTGTATTTGCCAAATTGTGTTGTTGTAGATAAACGTCTTTTTAGGTGAAACACGCAGCGCTGCTCTTTATCCTCGCTTCACATTCGAGGCGTTCAACTGAGCGTGTAACTACAAGTGAATCCTCAAGGGCGAAATGTCACCAGCCAACCGAATCAGCTGTCTGTGTTTGTCTCCGAGTGTGCTCTTTCCAGAAAACCTCCGGCCTCCATGTTTCAGCCCCACCAACATTTCTTTATTTCAACATTCAACACCTGATCCTGATAAGAGGAGGACTGCAACACAGTTTCATTTCCTCCTCCTCCTCCTCCTCCTCCTCCTCCTCTTCTCCTCCTTCTCTCCCCTCCTCTCCTCTCCTCCTCCTCCTCCTCTCCTCTCCTCTCCTCTCCTCTCCTCCTCTCCTCTCCTCTCCTCTCCTCTCCTCTCCTCTCCTCTCCTCCTCTCTCCTCCTCCTCCTCCTCCTCCTCCTTCTCTCCCCTCCTCTCCTCTCTTCTCCTCTCCTCTCCTCCTCTTTCCTCCTCTCCTCCTCCTCTCCTCCTCCTCTTCCTCTTCCTCTTCCTCTTCCTCCTCCTCCCCTCCTCTCCTCTCCTCTCCGCTCCTCCTCCACTCTCTCTCTCTCTCTCCCTCTCTCCCTCCGTCTCCCTCTTTCCCTCCCTCTCTCCCTCTGTCTCCCTCTCTCCCTCTCTCTCCCCTTCCGTCTCCCTCTCTCCCTCTCTCTCTCTCCCTCCCTCTCTCCCTCTCCCTCTCTCTCTCCCTCTCCCTCCGTCTCCCTCTCTCCCTCTCTCCCTCTCTCTCTCTCTCTCTCTCCCTCTCTCCCTCTCTCTCCCCTCTCTCTCTCTCTCTCTCTCTCCCCCTCTCTCCCCTCTCTCTCTCTCTCTCCCCTCTCTCTCTCTCTCTCTGTCTCTCTCTCTCTCTCTCTCTCTCTCTGTCTCTCTCTCTCTCTCTCTCCCCCTCTCTCTCTCTCTCTCTCCCCCTCCGTCTCCCTCTCTCTCTTTCTCTCTCCCCCCCCTCTCTCTCACCAAACAGCCGACCAATGAGCCGTCACCTCGTTACATCCTGTCTCACGCTAACATCAAGACTCT
>NC_089208.1:65952-94834 GCF_963930695.1 Labrus bergylta | reverse complement strand
ATAGAGTTTACAGACTCCTCCCACATTGAGCAGGTCGTCTTCAGTTTAGGCTTAAAGACAACAGTAATTACTGGTTTGACCACGGGAAGGTGTGTGTCAGGTAAACACACTCTCATTAGTGCTGTGTCTCTGTGTGAGCCTGAAGTAAGAGAGGTCTCACACAGTCAACAACAGAGATTCATAATAAACAACAACACCGAATCTCAATACGCATAAATCAAGCACACCACAATAAAGATCAGGAGAGCAGCTGCTGCAGAAAATCAACAAAAACAAACAAGAAAGCAAAGGAGAAGAAAACTGAACAATAACCTAAACCTGCCTGAGAGAGGAGGACACAGAGCGAGGAGGACACAGAGAAAGGACAGAGAGAGAGGAGGATGCAGAGAGAGGAGGACACAGAGAGAGGAGGACACACAGAGAGGACAGAGAGAGAGAGGACACAGAGAGAGGAGGATGCAGAGAGAGGAGGACACAGAGAGAGGAGGACACAGAGAGAGGACAGAGAGAGAGAGGACACAGAGAGAGGAGGACACAGAGAAAGGACAGAGAGAGAGGAGGATGCAGAGAGAGGACACAGAGAGAGAGGACACAGAGAGAGGAGGACACAGAGAGAGGAGGACACAGAGAGAGGAGGACACAGAGAAAGCAGGACACAGAGAGAGGAGGACATAGAGAGAGGAGGACATAGAGAGAGGAGGATGCAGAGAGAGGACACAGAGAGAGGAGGACATAGAGAGAGGACAAATAGAGAGGAGGACACAGAGAGAGGACACAGAGAGAGGAGGACACAGAGAGAGAGGATACAGAGAGAGGACAAAGAGAGAGGAGGACACAGAGAGAGGGGAGGACATAGAGAGAGAGGATACAGAGAGAGGACAAAGAGAGAGGAGGACACAGAGAAGGCAGGACACAGAGAGAGGAGGACATAGAGAGGAGGACACAGAGAGAGGACACAGAGAGAGAGGATACAGAGAAAGGACAAAGAGAGAGGAGGACACAGAGAAGGCAGGACACAGAGAGAGGAGGACATAGAGAGGAGGACACAGAGAGAGGACACAGAGAGAGAGGATACAGAGAGAGGACAAAGAGAGAGGAGGACACAGAGAAGGCAGGACACAGAGAAAGGAGGACATAGAGAGGAGGACACAGAGAGAGGACACAGAGAGAGGACAAAGAGAGAGGAGGACACAGAGAAGGCAGGACACAGAGAGAGGAGGACATAGAGAGGAGGACACAGAGAGAGGACACAGAGAGAGGACAAAGAGAGAGGAGGACACAGAGAGAGGGGAGGACACAGAGAAGGCAGGACACAGAGAGAGGAGGACATAGAGAGGAGGACACAGAGAGAGGACACAGAGAGAGGACAAAGAGAGAGGAGGACACAGAGAGAGAGGATACAGAGAGAGGACAGAGAGAGGAGGACACAGAGAGAGGAGGACACAGCGAGAGGAGGACACAGAGAGAGGAGGACACAGAGAGAGAGGACACAGAGAGAGGACACAGAGAGAGGAAGACACAGAGAGAGGAGGACACAGAGAGAGGACACAAAGAGGAGGAAAAGCGCAAACATGGCGTGGTGTCCGTAAGAGGACACCCGGCGTGGCGTTTGCACAGACAGGGTTAGGGGGTGAGGTTGTGTTCATACTGAAGCTGGACGGTGATGATCTCATCTCTGACGGGGAAATGAAACGTTAGGGTTAGAACGACACAGATCACATGATGATGAGGACTGAACGCTCATCGCACACGCTCTGCAGATGTTGTTGTTGCTTCAGAGACTCAGAGAGGATCCAGCTGCAGCTCACAGCTGATTACATTCATATGATCACAACTCCCTGTGGTTCTCTGCTGCCCCTCCCCCTCCCACACACACATACACAAACACACACATACACATACATACACATACACAAACACACACATATACATACACACACATACACATACACACATACACATACACATACACATACACATACACACATACACATACACATACACACATACACATACACATACACATACACATACACACATACACATACACATACACACATACACATACACACAGACATACACATACATACACATACACGCATACACACACATACACATGCACACATACATAAACACACACACATACACATACACACATAGACATACACAAACACACACATACACACATACACATACACATACACACACATACACACATACACACACATACACATACACACACATACACATACACAAACACACATACACATACACAAACACATACACACACACATACACACATACACACATACACAAACACACATACACACAAACACATACACTCATACACATACACAAACACAATCACACACACACATACACAAACACACACATACACATACACAATCACACACACACATACACATACACAAACACAATCACACACACACATACACAAACACACACATACACATACACAATCACACACACACATACACATACACAAACACAATCACACACACACATACACATACACATACATACACATACACAAACACACACATACACAAACACACATACACATACACAAACACATACACACACACATACACACATACACACATACACAAACACACATACACACAAACACATACACTCATACACATACACAAACACAATCACACACACACATACACAAACACACACATACACATACACAATCACACACACACATACACATACACAAACACAATCACACACACACATACACAAACACACACATACACACACATAAATGTAATCAGCTGTGAGCTGCATTTTATTTAAACTTGATCAAATGACAGAAGTTTGGATCCATCGTCATGGTAAAGACTCTCGAGACTCAGGAGCCGCCATATTGGATCTGAACTCGTGCTACTGAAGATTGTCCGAGTTTCCAAGTAGTAATTATGACTTCAGGGGGCGTTCCCGTAAACACTTCCGACTGGGAACTCGGAATTTCCGACTTCCGAGATCAAGTGGAACGCAGCATATGCGTCTGATGTTAGCTTTTAATGTCGGGTGTAAAGGTGGGGATCGAAAGAAGAGCAAATGTTTCTGGATGACTGAGTTTGAAAACGCAGAGATAGAGGCTAAAAGAGCGAGAGAGAAAGAGAGAAAGAGAGGAAGTCAGGTTCTCAAACAGACACAGGATGAGGTGGGCAAACAACAGACAAACAGAGGGGGGGGGGGTATCCAGGGGGTAGGTGGGATCAGCTCAGGTGCAGCAGAACATTCTGACTCTGTTCACGTCTGTGTTGGAAAATTAGCCCGTAGCTCAGAGCCAGGTCAGGATGGTTTAAAGGATCATTCTACTTCCCCTCAGCTCGCTCTTATTTTGGAAGGCAGAGTTATTTACTCAAGCTGTGCACTTCAAAGTAAAGGTACTTTACAAGAGTCATTTCTTTTCACATGAAGCACTTCAAATGTCAAAACTAATCACAAAACATTGCGGGATGAGGACTCTGCTCTAAACCAATCAAAGGGTGAGATTCAGGTCGTTTACCTGCTTTTTGTAAAGCGTCTTGAGATAATACTTGTTATGAATTGGCGCTATACAAATAAAGATTGATTGATTGATTGATTGATTGTGCAAATGTATAAAGCATGACTCAGCAGAAACACAGGGATGTTGATTAAAAATGGCAAATCACACCGAGCTCCAAAACATCAACCAACAGCTAGAAAGATTTCTGTCAAGGAAAAATAAATATTTTCTTCATGTTCAGCTTTGACTGCCGTCACCTCGGCAGCAACAACAACACCTGTGAATCTCCAGGTACATCTGCAGGTGTAAAACCAGTGAGATCCCCTTTAAGTGGAATATAGTTAGCTTCAACAGTTTTTATAAATGTTAGCATGTCACTTTATTATTCACAAGCTTTCTCTACCAACGATCCCAAAGGTCGACCTCATGAAGGCTTCAGTGGCAGTTAGAGAAAGGGATTCTCTGACTTAAAATACAATATATATATATAAAATATATATTAAAATAAGATCGACTCTAGCAGAGGATGTAAAGGTGCAGCTAACAGTAAAAATATATTTCACTTTGATATTCCTGCTGGCACACAAACAGCTCGCCTGGGACCAGCTAACATCACATGTTAATTCAGAGCGTTGAACTCGTGGAGGTTATGTCTGCAGATTTTAAAGGTGTAAAAGGCGGGCGGGTGAATTCAGTTTTTAGGGCAGAACAAAACAAGGTCAGCACATTGTTCTCTAAACCTACTGCACGGAGCTGAACGCTCCCTGGGGCCACAGTCCATTTAGTGCTGAGCTCCCCCCGCTCTACGTGCATTAATGCTGCTGTCTGCTCTTTTAAAGCGCCTACACTCTGTTTTCTCTCAGTCTTAGGTCTGCTGAATGAAGTCTGGATGAAGGAGAAATGAAGCACTGACCCATGATGGCGACCACAGTCTTCATAGACCTGCAGGAGCGCCAGACAGGCGGCACATGGCCCAGTATTACACTACCAACCCGCCTGAGATAAACAAGACGTCCATTTCCAACATGGGCAAAATAACAGCTTGTCTTTTTAAAACATTAGGAACAAGCTGAATTCTCCTGATTATATCCTGCTGCGTTCTCACCTCAGCTCACTCTGACTCTCTGCAGAATAAATACGAGGAGGCTGGAGGAGAAACTCTGAGTGAAGAGAAAAACATTCAGCTGTTTGTGTTCACACATGACGCTCAGCATGATAAACTTCAGGAGTTTCTCAGGAGCGTGTGTAAAAACCCCATCAGTCCAGTAGGACCAGGACCAGACAGGAAATATGCCATACATTGCCTATTCACCCGTCCATCCTTTCATCCTTAAGTAAAACACCAAACATTCATTAGGTATTTGTCAAAGGAGGAGCTGAGCAGGCTGCAGGCTTGGAGTTTAATGAATTTTCACATCCCAACTAAATAAAGCTCTTTTTATGCCACCTTTCAACAAAATGTTGTGTTGACATTTGAAAAAAACATTTCTCAACTTACAGGCGTAGGTCATGGCGAAGCTGCTCCCCGTGTCCACCATGTCCACCTGTGGCACCAGCTTGGGGACGTCCTGGTGTTGTGCCAGAGCAAAACGAAAGACCTCGTACTCGTGGGATCCGGTGGGGAAAAGGCCTCCTGTGTGACAGAGACACAGAGAATAATTTAATTATTTCTTAAAGCTCGGAGAAAGAGGAGAAAAAAAAAGGATTGATACCAGCTAACACTAAAGGTCGGCTAAAGACGTCGACCTTTTGAGTTCTGCATGGAAATCCTGCTGAGGTGGAAGCCTAACCGTCCATGACTCTGTGATTCAGCCGAGAGTGAAATTCATTTATATTTAAAATCTCTGTCAGAAAGCTGAACGCAGCGTTTGCAGGAAGAAATTGTTTTTATACCAGAAAGAGATGTACGTGTGTGTGTGTGTGTGTGTGTGTGTGTGTGTGTGTGTGGGGGGGGGTTAGCTTAGAAGAGACGTTTGTTTTGGGGGTGTTAGCTTAGAACAGATGTATGTGTTGGGGGTGTTAGCTTAGAACAGATGTATGTGTTGGGGTGTTAGCTTAGAACAGATGTATGTGTTGGGGTGTTAGCTTAGAAGAGACGTTTGTTTTGGGGGTGTTAGCTTAGAACAGATGTATGTGTTGGGGTGTTAGCTTAGAAGAGACGTTTGTTTTGGGGGTGTTAGCTTAGAAGAGACGTTTGTTTTGGGGTGTTAGCTTAGAACAGATGTATGTGTTGGGGGGTGTTAGCTTAGAACAGATGTATGTGTTGGGGTGTTAGCTTAGAACAGATGTATGTGTTGGGGTGTTAGCTTAGAAGAGACGTTTGTTTTGGGGGTGTTAGCTTAGAACAGATGTATGTGTTGGGGGGTGTTAGCTTAGAACAGATGTATGTGTTGGGGTGTTAGCTTAGAACAGATGTATGTGTTGGGGGGTGTTAGCTTAGAACAGATGTATGTGTTGGGGGGTGTTAGCTTAGAAGAGACGTTTGTTTTGGGGGTGTTAGCTTAGAACAGATGTATGTGTTGGGGGGTGTTAGCTTAGAACAGATGTATGTGTTGGGGGGTGTTAGCTTAGAAGAGACGTTTGTTTTGGGGGTGTTAGCTTAGAACAGATGTATGTGTTGGGGGTGTTAGCTTAGAACAGATGTATGTGTTGGGGGTGTTAGCTTAGAACAGATGTATGTGTTGGGGGTGTTAGCTTAGAACAGATGTATGTGTTGGGGGTGTTAGCTTAGAACAGATGTATGTGTTGGGGGTGTTAGCTTAGAACAGATGTATGTGTTGGGGGTGTTAGCTTAGAACAGATGTATGTGTTGGGGGTGTTAGCTTAGAACAGATGTATGTGTTGGGGGTGTTAGCTTAGAACAGATGTATGTGTTGGGGGTGTTAGCTTAGAACAGATGTATGTGTTGGGGGTGTTAGCTTAGAACAGATGTATGTGTTGGGGGTGTTAGCTTAGAACAGATGTATGTGTTGGGGGGTGTTAGCTTAGAACAGATGTATGTGTTGGGGGGTGTTAGCTTAGAACAGATGTATGTGTTGGGGGGTGTTAGCTTAGAACAGATGTATGTGTTGGGGGTGTTAGCTTAGAACAGATGTATGTGTTGGGGGTGTTAGCTTAGAACAGATGTATGTGTTGGGGTGTTAGCTTAGAAGAGACGTTTGTTTTGGGGGTGTTAGCTTAGAACAGATGTATGTGTTGGGGGTGTTAGCTTAGAACAGATGTATGTGTTGGGGGTGTTAGCTTAGAACAGATGTATGTGTTGGGGGGTGTTAGCTTAGAACAGATGTATGTGTGGGGGGGTGTTAGCTTAGAACAGATGTATGTGTTGGGGGGTTAGCTTAGAACAGATGTATGTGTTGGGGGTGTTAGCTTAGAACAGATGTATGTGTTGGGGGGTGTTAGCTTAGAACAGATGTATGTGTTGGGGGGTGTTAGCTTAGAACAGATGTATGTGTTGGGGGTGTTAGCTTAGAACAGATGTATGTGTTGGGGGTGTTAGCTTAGAACAGATGTATGTGTTGGGGGTGTTAGCTTAGAACAGATGTATGTGTTGGGGGGTGTTAGCTTAGAACAGATGTATGTGTTGGGGGGTGTTAGCTTAGAACAGATGTATGTGTTGGGGGTGTTAGCTTAGAACAGATGTATGTGTTGGGGGGTGTTAGCTTAGAACAGATGTATGTGTTGGGGGTGTTAGCTTAGAACAGATGTATGTGTTGGGGGTGTTAGCTTAGAACAGATGTATGTGTTGGGGGTGTTAGCTTAGAACAGATGTATGTGTTGGGGGGTGTTAGCTTAGAACAGATGTATGTGTTGGGGGGTGTTAGCTTAGAACAGATGTATGTGTTGGGGGTGTTAGCTTAGAACAGATGTATGTGTTGGGGGTGTTAGCTTAGAACAGATGTATGTGTTGGGGGTGTTAGCTTAGAACAGATGTATGTGTTGGGGGGTGTTAGCTTAGAACAGATGTATGTGTTGGGGGTGTTAGCTTAGAACAGATGTATGTGTTGGGGGTGTTAGCTTAGAACAGATGTATGTGTTGGGGGGTGTTAGCTTAGAACAGATGTATGTGTTGGGGGGTGTTAGCTTAGAACAGATGTATGTGTTGGGGGGTGTTAGCTTAGAACAGATGTATGTGTTGGGGGGTGTTAGCTTAGAACAGATGTATGTGTTGGGGGGTGTTAGCTTAGAACAGATGTATGTGTTGGGGGGTGTTAGCTTAGAACAGATGTATGTGTTGGGGGTGTTAGCTTAGAACAGATGTATGTGTTGGGGGGTGTTAGCTTAGAACAGATGTATGTGTTGGGGGGTGTTAGCTTAGAACAGATGTATGTGTTGGGGGTGTTAGCTTAGAACAGATGTATGTGTTGGGGGGTGTTAGCTTAGAACAGATGTATGTGTTGGGGGGTGTTAGCTTAGAACAGATGTATGTGTTGGGGGGTGTTAGCTTAGAACAGATGTATGTGTTGGGGGTGTTAGCTTAGAACAGATGTATGTGTTGGGGGGTGTTAGCTTAGAACAGATGTATGTGTTGGGGGGTGTTAGCTTAGAACAGATGTATGTGTTGGGGGGTGTTAGCTTAGAACAGATGTATGTGTTGGGGGGTGTTAGCTTAGAACAGATGTATGTGTTGGGGGTGTTAGCTTAGAACAGATGTATGTGTTGGGGGGTGTTAGCTTAGAACAGATGTATGTGTTGGGGTGTTAGCTTAGAACAGATGTATGTGTTGGGGGGTGTTAGCTTAGAACAGATGTATGTGTTGGGGGGTGTTAGCTTAGAACAGATGTATGTGTGTGTGTGTGGGGGGGGGGGTGTTAGCTTAGAACAGATGTATGTGTTGGGGGGGTTAGCTTAGAACAGATGTATGTGTGTGTGTGTGTGTGGGGGGGGGGGTGTTAGCTTAGAACAGATGTATGTGTGTGTGTGTGTGTGTGGGGGGGGTGTTAGCTTAGAACAGATGTATGTGTTGGGGGGTGTTAGCTTAGAACAGATGTATGTGTTGGGGGGTGTTAGCTTAGAACAGATGTATGTGTTGGGGGTGTTAGCTTAGAACAGATGTATGTGTTGGGGGGTGTTAGCTTAGAACAGATGTATGTGTTGGGGGGTGTTAGCTTAGAACAGATGTATGTGTGTGTGTGTGGGGGGGGGGGGTGTTAGCTTAGAACAGATGTATGTGTTGGGGGGGTTAGCTTAGAACAGATGTATGTGTGTGTGTGTGTGTGGGGGGGGGGGTGTTAGCTTAGAACAGATGTATGTGTGTGTGTGTGTGTGGGGGGGGTGTTAGCTTAGAACAGATGTATGTGTTGGGGGGTGTTAGCTTAGAACAGATGTATGTGTTGGGGGGTGTTAGCTTAGAACAGATGTATGTGTTGGGGGTGTTAGCTTAGAACAGATGTATGTGTTGGGGGTGTTAGCTTAGAACAGATGTATGTGTTGGGGGGTGTTAGCTTAGAACAGATGTATGTGTTGGGGGGTGTTAGCTTAGAACAGATGTATGTGTTGGGGGGTGTTAGCTTAGAACAGATGTATGTGTTGGGGGGTGTTAGCTTAGAACAGATGTATGTGTTGGGGGTGTTAGCTTAGAACAGATGTATGTGTTGGGGGGTGTTAGCTTAGAACAGATGTATGTGTTGGGGTGTTAGCTTAGAACAGATGTATGTGTTGGGGGGTGTTAGCTTAGAACAGATGTATGTGTTGGGGGGTGTTAGCTTAGAACAGATGTATGTGTTGGGGGGTGTTAGCTTAGAACAGATGTATGTGTTGGGGGGTGTTAGCTTAGAACAGATGTATGTGTTGGGGGGTGTTAGCTTAGAACAGATGTATGTGTTGGGGGGTGTTAGCTTAGAACAGATGTATGTGTTGGGGGGTGTTAGCTTAGAACAGATGTATGTGTTGGGGGGTGTTAGCTTAGAACAGATGTATGTGTTGGGGGGTGTTAGCTTAGAACAGATGTATGTGTTGGGGGGTGTTAGCTTAGAACAGATGTATGTGTTGGGGGGTGTTAGCTTAGAACAGATGTATGTGTTGGGGGGTGTTAGCTTAGAACAGATGTATGTGTTGGGGGGTGTTAGCTTAGAACAGATGTATGTGTTGGGGGGTGTTAGCTTAGAACAGATGTATGTGTTGGGGGGTGTTAGCTTAGAACAGATGTATGTGTTGGGGGTGTTAGCTTAGAACAGATGTATGTGTTGGGGGGTGTTAGCTTAGAAGAGACGTTTGTTTTGGGGGGTGTTAGCTTAGAACAGATGTATGTGTGGGGGGGTGTTAGCTTAGAACAGATGTATGTGTTGGGGGTGTTAGCTTAGAACAGATGTATGTGTTGGGGGGTGTTAGCTTAGAACAGATGTATGTGTTGGGGGGTGTTAGCTTAGAACAGATGTATGTGTTGGGGGGTGTTAGCTTAGAACAGATGTATGTGTTGGGGGTGTTAGCTTAGAACAGATGTATGTGTTGGGGTGTTAGCTTAGAACAGATGTATGTGTTGGGGGTGTTAGCTTAGAACAGATGTATGTGTTGGGGGTGTTAGCTTAGAACAGATGTATGTGTTGGGGGTGTTAGCTTAGAACAGATGTATGTGTTGGGGTGTTAGCTTAGAACAGATGTATGTGTTGGGGGTGTTAGCTTAGAACAGATGTATGTGTTGGGGGTGTTAGCTTAGAACAGATGTATGTGTTGGGGGTGTTAGCTTAGAACAGATGTATGTGTTGGGGGGTGTTAGCTTAGAACAGATGTATGTGTTGGGGGGTGTTAGCTTAGAACAGATGTATGTGTTGGGGGGTGTTAGCTTAGAACAGATGTATGTGTTGGGGGGTGTTAGCTTAGAACAGATGTATGTGTTGGGGGGTGTTAGCTTAGAACAGATGTATGTGTGTGTGTGTGGGGGGGGGTGTTAGCTTAGAACAGATGTATGTGTTGGGGGGGTTAGCTTAGAACAGATGTATGTGTGTGTGTTGTGTGGGGGGGGGGGTGTTAGCTTAGAACAGATGTATGTGTGTGTGTGTGTGTGTGGGGGGGGTGTTAGCTTAGAACAGATGTATGTGTTGGGGGGTGTTAGCTTAGAACAGATGTATGTGTTGGGGGGTGTTAGCTTAGAACAGATGTATGTGTTGGGGGGTGTTAGCTTAGAACAGATGTATGTGTTGGGGGTGTTAGCTTAGAACAGATGTATGTGTTGGGGGGTGTTAGCTTAGAACAGATGTATGTGTTGGGGGGTGTTAGCTTAGAACAGATGTATGTGTTGGGGGGTGTTAGCTTAGAACAGATGTATGTGTTGGGGGGTGTTAGCTTAGAACAGATGTATGTGTTGGGGGTGTTAGCTTAGAACAGATGTATGTGTTGGGGGTGTTAGCTTAGAACAGATGTATGTGTTGGGGGGTGTTAGCTTAGAACAGATGTATGTGTTGGGGGTGTTAGCTTAGAACAGATGTATGTGTTGGGGGGTGTTAGCTTAGAACAGATGTATGTGTTGGGGGGTGTTAGCTTAGAACAGATGTATGTGTTGGGGGTGTTAGCTTAGAACAGATGTATGTGTTGGGGGTGTTAGCTTAGAACAGATGTATGTGTTGGGGGGTTAGCTTAGAACAGATGTATGTGTTGGGGGTGTTAGCTTAGAACAGATGTATGTGTTGGGGGGTGTTAGCTTAGAACAGATGTATGTGTTGGGGGGTGTTAGCTTAGAACAGATGTATGTGTTGGGGGGTGTTAGCTTAGAACAGATGTATGTGTTGGGGGTGTTAGCTTAGAACAGATGTATGTGTTGGGGGGTGTTAGCTTAGAACAGATGTATGTGTTGGGGGTGTTAGCTTAGAACAGATGTATGTGTTGGGGGGTGTTAGCTTAGAACAGATGTATGTGTTGGGGGGTGTTAGCTTAGAACAGATGTATGTGTTGGGGGTGTTAGCTTAGAACAGATGTATGTGTTGGGGGGTGTTAGCTTAGAACAGATGTATGTGTTGGGGGGTGTTAGCTTAGAACAGATGTATGTGTTGGGGGTGTTAGCTTAGAACAGATGTATGTGTTGGGGGGTGTTAGCTTAGAACAGATGTATGTGTTGGGGGGTGTTAGCTTAGAACAGATGTATGTGTTGGGGGGTGTTAGCTTAGAACAGATGTATGTGTTGGGGGTGTTAGCTTAGAACAGATGTATGTGTTGGGGGGTGTTAGCTTAGAACAGATGTATGTGTTGGGGGTGTTAGCTTAGAACAGATGTATGTGTTGGGGGTGTTAGCTTAGAACAGATGTATGTGTTGGGGGTGTTAGCTTAGAACAGATGTATGTGTTGGGGGTGTTAGCTTAGAACAGATGTATGTGTTGGGGGGTGTTAGCTTAGAACAGATGTATGTGTTGGGGGTGTTAGCTTAGAACAGATGTATGTGTTGGGGGTGTTAGCTTAGAACAGATGTATGTGTTGGGGGTGTTAGCTTAGAACAGATGTATGTGTTGGGGGTGTTAGCTTAGAACAGATGTATGTGTTGGGGGTGTTAGCTTAGAACAGATGTATGTGTTGGGGGGTGTTAGCTTAGAACAGATGTATGTGTTGGGGGTGTTAGCTTAGAACAGATGTATGTGTTGGGGGGTGTTAGCTTAGAACAGATGTATGTGTTGGGGGTGTTAGCTTAGAACAGATGTATGTGTTGGGGGTGTTAGCTTAGAACAGATGTATGTGTTGGGGGGTGTTAGCTTAGAACAGATGTATGTGTTGGGGGTGTTAGCTTAGAACAGATGTATGTGTTGGGGGTGTTAGCTTAGAACAGATGTATGTGTTGGGGGTGTTAGCTTAGAACAGATGTATGTGTTGGGGGTGTTAGCTTAGAACAGATGTATGTGTTGGGGGGTGTTAGCTTAGAACAGATGTATGTGTTGGGGGGTGTTAGCTTAGAACAGATGTATGTGTTGGGGGTGTTAGCTTAGAACAGATGTATGTGTTGGGGGTGTTAGCTTAGAACAGATGTATGTGTTGGGGGTGTTAGCTTAGAACAGATGTATGTGTTGGGGGGTGTTAGCTTAGAACAGATGTATGTGTTGGGGGGTGTTAGCTTAGAACAGATGTATGTTTTGGGGGGTGTTAGCTTAGAACAGATGTATGTGTTGGGGGTGTTAGCTTAGAACAGATGTATGTGTTGGGGGTGTTAGCTTAGAACAGATGTATGTTTTGGGGGGTGTTAGCTTAGAACAGATGTATGTGTGGGGGGGTGTTAGCTTAGAACAGATGTATGTGTTGGGGGTGTTAGCTTAGAACAGATGTATGTGTTGGGGGGTGTTAGCTTAGAACAGATGTATGTGTTGGGGGTGTTAGCTTAGAACAGATGTATGTGTGGGGGGGTGTTAGCTTAGAACAGATGTATGTGTGGGGGGGTGTTAGCTTAGAACAGATGTATGTGTTGGGGGGTGTTAGCTTAGAACAGATGTATGTGTTGGGGGGTGTTAGCTTAGAACAGATGTATGTGTTGGGGGGTGTTAGCTTAGAACAGATGTATGTGTTGGGGGGTGTTAGCTTAGAACAGATGTATGTGTTGGGGGGTGTTAGCTTAGAACAGATGTATGTGTTGGGGGGTGTTAGCTTAGAACAGATGTATGTGTTGGGGGGTGTTAGCTTAGAACAGATGTATGTGTTGGGGGGTGTTAGCTTAGAACAGATGTATGTGTTGGGGGGTGTTAGCTTAGAACAGATGTATGTGTTGGGGGTGTTAGCTTAGAACAGATGTATGTGTTGGGGGGTGTTAGCTTAGAACAGATGTATGTGTTGGGGGTGTTAGCTTAGAACAGATGTATGTGTTGGGGGGTGTTAGCTTAGAACAGATGTATGTGTTGGGGGGTGTTAGCTTAGAACAGATGTATGTGTTGGGGGGTGTTAGCTTAGAACAGATGTATGTGTTGGGGGGTGTTAGCTTAGAACAGATGTATGTGTTGGGGGTGTTAGCTTAGAACAGATGTATGTGTTGGGGGGTGTTAGCTTAGAACAGATGTATGTGTTGGGGGGTGTTAGCTTAGAACAGATGTATGTGTTGGGGGGTGTTAGCTTAGAACAGATGTATGTGTTGGGGGGTGTTAGCTTAGAACAGATGTATGTGTGGGGGGTGTTAGCTTAGAACAGATGTATGTGTTGGGGGGTGTTAGCTTAGAACAGATGTATGTGTTGGGGGTGTTAGCTTAGAACAGATGTATGTGTTGGGGGGTGTTAGCTTAGAACAGATGTATGTGTTGGGGTGTTAGCTTAGAACAGATGTATGTGTTGGGGGGTGTTAGCTTAGAACAGATGTATGTGTTGGGGGGTGTTAGCTTAGAACAGATGTATGTGTTGGGGGGTGTTAGCTTAGAACAGATGTATGTGTTGGGGGGTGTTAGCTTAGAACAGATGTATGTGTTGGGGGTGTTAGCTTAGAACAGATGTATGTGTTTGGGGGTGTTAGCTTAGAACAGATGTATGTGTTGGGGGGTGTTAGCTTAGAAGAGACGTTTGTTTTGGGGTGTTAGCTTAGAACAGATGTATGTGTTGGGGGGTTAGCTTAGAAGAGACGTTTGTTTTGGGGGGTGTTAGCTTAGAAGAGACGTTTGTTTTGGGGGGTGTTAGCTTAGAACAGATGTATGTGTTGGGGGGTTAGCTTAGAAGAGACGTTTGTTTTGGGGGTGTTAGCTTAGAAGAGACGTTTGTTTTGGGGGGTGTTAGCTTAGAAGAGACGTTTGTTTTGGGGGGTTAGCTTAGAACAGATGTATGTGTTGGGGGGTGTTAGCTTAGAAGAGACGTTTGTTTTGGGGTGTTAGCTTAGAAGAGACGTTTGTTTTGGGGGGTTAGCTTAGAAGAGACGTTTGTTTTGGGGTGTTAGCTTAGAAGAGACGTTTGTTTTGGGGTGTTAGCTTAGAAGAGACGTTTGTTTTGGGGTGTTAGCTTAGAAGAGACGTTTGTTTTGGGGTGTTAGCTTAGAAGAGACGTTTGTTTTGGGGTGTTAGCTTAGAAGAGACGTTCGTTTTGGGGGGTTAGCTTAGAAGAGACGTTTGTTTTGGGGGGTTAGCTTAGAAGAGACGTTTGTTTTGGGGGGTTAGCTTAGAAGAGACGTTTGTTTTGGGGGGTTAGCTTAGAAGAGACGTTTGTTTTGGGGTGTTAGCTTAGAAGAGACGTTTGTTTTGGGGGGTTAGCTTAGAAGAGACGTTTGTTTTGGGGTGTTAGCTTAGAAGAGACGTTTGTTTTGGGGGGTGTTAGCTTAGAAGAGACGTTTGTTTTGGGGGGTTATCTTAGAAGAGACGTTCGTTTTGGGGTGTTAGCTTAGAAGAGACGTTTGTTTTGGGGTGTTAGCTTAGAAGAGACGTTTGTTTTGGGGGGTTAGCTTAGAAGAGACGTTTGTTTTGGGGTGTTAGCTTAGAAGAGACGTTTGTTTTGGGGGGTTATCTTAGAAGAGACGTTCGTTTTGGGGGGTTAGCTTAGAAGAGACGTTCGTTTTGGGGGGTTAGCTTAGAAGAGACGTTTGTTTTGGGGGGTTAGCTTAGAAGAGACGTTTGTTTTGGGGGGTTAGCTTAGAAGAGACGTTTGTTTTGGGGTGTTAGCTTAGAAGAGACGTTTGTTTTGGGGGGTTAGCTTAGAAGAGACGTTTGTTTTGGGGGGTTAGCTTAGAAGAGACGTTTGTTTTGGGGGGTTAGCTTAGAAGAGACGTTCGTTTTGGGGGGTTAGCTTAGAAGAGACGTTTGTTTTGGGGGGTTAGCTTAGAAGAGACGTTTGTTTTGGGGGGTTAGCTTAGAAGAGACGTTTGTTTTGGGGGGTTAGCTTAGAAGAGACGTTTGTTTTGGGGGGTTAGCTTAGAAGAGACGTTCGTTTTGGGGGGTTAGCTTAGAAGAGACGTTTGTTTTGGGGGGTTAGCTTAGAAGAGACGTTCGTTTTGGGGGGTTAGCTTAGAAGAGACGTTTGTTTTGGGGGTGTTAGCTTAGAAGAGACGTTCGTTTTGGGGGGTGTTAGCTTAGAAGAGACGTTCGTTTTGGGGGGTGTTAGCTTAGAAGAGACGTTCGTTTTGGGGGGTGTTAGCTTAGAAGAGACGTTCGTTTTGGGGGGTGTTAGCTTAGAAGAGACGTTTGTTTTGGGGGGTGTTAGCTTAGAAGAGACGTTTGTTTTGGGGGGTTAGCTTAGAAGAGACGTTTGTTTTGGGGGGTTAGCTTAGAAGAGACGTTTGTTTTGGGGGGTGTTAGCTTAGAAGAGACGTTTGTTTTGGGGGGTTAGCTTAGAAGAGACGTTTGTTTTGGGGGGTTAGCTTAGAAGAGACGTTTGTTTTGGGGGGTGTTAGCTTAGAAGAGACGTTTGTTTTGGGGTGTTAGCTTAGAAGAGACGTTTGTTTTGGGGGGTTAGCTTAGAAGAGACGTTTGTTTTGGGGGGTTAGCTTAGAAGAGACGTTCGTTTTGGGGGGTTAGCTTAGAAGAGACGTTCGTTTTGGGGGGTTAGCTTAGAAGAGACGTTTGTTTTGGGGGGTTAGCTTAGAAGAGACGTTTGTTTTGGGGTGTTAGCTTAGAAGAGACGTTCGTTTTGGGGTGTTAGCTTAGAAGAGACGTTCGTTTTGGGGGGTTAGCTTAGAAGAGACGTTTGTTTTGGGGTGTTAGCTTAGAAGAGACGTTCGTTTTGGGGTGTTAGCTTAGAAGAGACGTTCGTTTTGGGGGGTTAGCTTAGAAGAGACGTTTGTTTTGGGGGGTTAGCTTAGAAGAGACGTTTGTTTTGGGGGGTTATCTTAGAAGAGACGTTTGTTTTGGGGGGTTAGCTTAGAAGAGACGTTCGTTTTGGGGGGTTAGCTTAGAGGAGACGTTCGTTTTGGGGTGTTAGCTTAGAAGAGACGTTCGTTTTGGGGGGTTAGCTTAGAGGAGACGTTCGTTTTGGGGTGTTAGCTTAGAAGAGACGTTTGTTTTGGGGGGTGTTAGCTTAGAAGAGACGTTCGTTTTGGGGGGTTAGCTTAGAGGAGACGTTCGTTTTGGGGTGTTAGCTTAGAAGAGACGTTTGTTTTGGGGGGTGTTAGCTTAGAAGAGACGTTTGTTTTGGGGGGTTATCTTAGAAGAGACGTTTGTTTTAGGGGGTTAGCTTAGAAGAGACGTTTGTTTTGGGGGGTGTTAGCTTAGAAGAGACGTTTGTTTTGGGGGGTTAGCTTAGAAGAGACGTTTGTTTTGGGGTGTTAGCTTAGAAGAGACGTTTGTTTTGGGGGGTGTTAGCTTAGAAGAGACGTTTGTTTTGGGGTGTTAGCTTAGAAGAGACGTTTGTTTTGGGGGGTGTTAGCTTAGAAGAGACGTTTGTTTTGGGGGGTTAGCTTAGAAGAGACGTTTGTTTTGGGGTGTTAGCTTAGAAGAGACGTTTGTTTTGGGGGGTTAGCTTAGAAGAGACGTTCGTTTTGGGGTGTTAGCTTAGAAGAGACGTTCGTTTTGGGGGGTTAGCTTAGAAGAGACGTTCGTTTTGGGGTGTTAGCTTAGAAGAGACGTTCGTTTAGGGGTGTTAGCTTAGAAGAGACGTTTGTTTTGCGGGGTTATCTTAGAAGAGACGTTTGTTTTGGGGGGTGTTAGCTTAGAAGAGACGTTTGTTTTGGGGGGTGTTAGCTTAGAAGAGACGTTTGTTTTGGGGGGTGTTAGCTTAGAAGAGACGTTTGTTTTGGGGGGTTATCTTAGAAGAGACGTTTGTTTTGGGGGGTTATCTTAGAAGAGACGTTTGTTTTGGGGGGTTATCTTAGAAGAGACGTTTGTTTTGGGGGGTGTTAGCTTAGAAGAGACGTTTGTTTTGGGGGGTTATCTTAGAAGAGACGTTTGTTTTGGGGGGTGTTAGCTTAGAAGAGACGTTTGTTTTGGGGTGTTAGCTTAGAAGAGACGTTCGTTTTGGGGGGTTAGCTTAGAAGAGACGTTCGTTTTGGGGGGTTAGCTTAGAAGAGACGTTTGTTTTGGGGGGTGTTAGCTTAGAACAGATGTATGTGTTGGGGGGTGTTAGCTTAGAACAGATGTATGTGTTGGGGGGTGTTAGCTTAGAACAGATGTATGTGTTGGGGGGTGTTAGCTTAGAACAGATGTATGTGTTGGGGGGTGTTAGCTTAGAACAGATGTATGTGTTGGGGGGTGTTAGCTTAGAACAGATGTATGTGTTGGGGGGTGTTAGCTTAGAAGAGACGTTTGTTTTGGGGGGTTAGCTTAGAAGAGACGTTTGTTTTGGGGGGTGTTAGCTTAGAAGAGACGTTTGTTTTGGGGGGTTAGCTTAGAAGAGACGTTTGTTTTGGGGGGTTAGCTTAGAAGAGACGTTTGTTTTGGGGGGTGTTAGCTTAGAAGAGACGTTTGTTTTGGGGGGTTAGCTTAGAAGAGACGTTTGTTTTGGGGGGTTAGCTTAGAAGAGACGTTTGTTTTGGGGGGTTAGCTTAGAAGAGACGTTTGTTTTGGGGTGTTAGCTTAGAAGAGACGTTTGTTTTGGGGGGTTAGCTTAGAAGAGACGTTTGTTTTGGGGTGTTAGCTTAGAAGAGACGTTTGTTTTGGGGGGTGTTAGCTTAGAAGAGACGTTTGTTTTGGGGGTGTTAGCTTAGAAGAGACGTTTGTTTTGGGGTGTTAGCTTAGAAGAGACGTTTGTTTTGGGGGGTTAGCTTAGAAGAGACGTTTGTTTTGGGGGGTGTTAGCTTAGAAGAGACGTTTGTTTTGGGGGTGTTAGCTTAGAAGAGACGTTTGTTTTGGGGGGTGTTAGCTTAGAAGAGACGTTTGTTTTGGGGGGTGTTAGCTTAGAAGAGACGTTTGTTTTGGGGGGTGTTAGCTTAGAAGAGACGTTTGTTTTGGGGTGTTAGCTTAGAAGAGACGTTTGTTTTGGGGGTTAGCTTAGAAGAGACGTTTGTTTTGGGGGTGTTAGCTTAGAAGAGACGTTTGTTTTGGGGGGTTAGCTTAGAAGAGACGTTTGTTTTGGGGGGTTAGCTTAGAAGAGACGTTCGTTTTGGGGGGTGTTAGCTTAGAAGAGACGTTTGTTTTGGGGGGTTAGCTTAGAAGAGACGTTTGTTTTGGGGGGTGTTAGCTTAGAAGAGACGTTTGTTTTGGGGGGTTAGCTTAGAAGAGACGTTTGTTTTGGGGGGTTAGCTTAGAAGAGACGTTTGTTTTGGGGGGTTAGCTTAGAAGAGACGTTTGTTTTGGGGTGTTAGCTTAGAAGAGACGTTTGTTTTGGGGTGTTAGCTTAGAAGAGACGTTTGTTTTGGGGGGTTAGCTTAGAAGAGACGTTTGTTTTGGGGGGTTAGCTTAGAAGAGACGTTTGTTTTGGGGGGTTAGCTTAGAAGAGACGTTTGTTTTGGGGGGTGTTAGCTTAGAAGAGACGTTCGTTTTGGGGTGTTAGCTTAGAAGAGACGTTTGTTTTGGGGGGTTAGCTTAGAAGAGACGTTTGTTTTGGGGGGTTAGCTTAGAAGAGACGTTTGTTTTGGGGGGTTAGCTTAGAAGAGACGTTTGTTTTGGGGGGTTAGCTTAGAAGAGACGTTCGTTTTGGGGTGTTAGCTTAGAAGAGACGTTCGTTTTGGGGTGTTAGCTTAGAAGAGACGTTCGTTTTGGGGTGTTAGCTTAGAAGAGACGTTCGTTTTGGGGTGTTAGCTTAGAAGAGACGTTTGTTTTGGGGGGTTAGCTTAGAAGAGACGTTTGTTTTGGGGGGTTAGCTTAGAAGAGACGTTCGTTTTGGGGTGTTAGCTTAGAAGAGACGTTCGTTTTGGGGTGTTAGCTTAGAAGAGACGTTCGTTTTGGGGAGTTAGCTTAGAAGAGACGTTCGTTTTGGGGTGTTAGCTTAGAAGAGACGTTCGTTTTGGGGGGTTAGCTTAGAAGAGACGTTCGTTTTGGGGTGTTAGCTTAGAAGAGACGTTCGTTTTGGGGTGTTAGCTTAGAAGAGACGTTCGTTTTGGGGTGTTAGCTTAGAAGAGACGTTCGTTTTGGGGTGTTAGCTTAGAAGAGACGTTCGTTTTGGGGTGTTAGCTTAGAAGAGACGTTCGTTTTGGGGTGTTAGCTTAGAAGAGACGTTTGTTTTGGGGTGTTAGCTTAGAAGAGACGTTCGTTTTGGGGGGTTAGCTTAGAAGAGACGTTCGTTTTGGGGGGTTAGCTTAGAAGAGACGTTCGTTTTGGGGGGTTAGCTTAGAAGAGACGTTCGTTTTGGGGGGTTAGCTTAGAAGAGACGTTTGTTTTGGGGGGTGTTAGCTTAGAACAGATGTATGTGTTGGGGGGTTAGCTTAGAAGAGACGTTCGTTTTGGGGGGTTAGCTTAGAAGAGACGTTTGTTTTGGGGGGTTAGCTTAGAAGAGACGTTTGTTTTGGGGGGTTAGCTTAGAAGAGACGTTTGTTTTGGGGGGTTAGCTTAGAAGAGACGTTTGTTTTGGGGTGTTAGCTTAGAAGAGACGTTTGTTTTGGGGGGTGTTAGCTTAGAAGAGACGTTTGTTTTGGGGGGTTAGCTTAGAAGAGACGTTCGTTTTGGGGGGTTAGCTTAGAAGAGACGTTTGTTTTGGGGTGTTAGCTTAGAAGAGACGTTTGTTTTGGGGGGTTAGCTTAGAAGAGACGTTTGTTTTGGGGTGTTAGCTTAGAAGAGACGTTTGTTTTGGGGTGTTAGCTTAGAAGAGACGTTCGTTTTGGGGGGTTAGCTTAGAAGAGACGTTTGTTTTGGGGTGTTAGCTTAGAAGAGACGTTTGTTTTGGGGGTGTTAGCTTAGAAGAGACGTTTGTTTTGGGGTGTTAGCTTAGAAGAGACGTTTGTTTTGGGGGGTTAGCTTAGAAGAGACGTTTGTTTTGGGGTGTTAGCTTAGAAGAGACGTTTGTTTTGGGGTGTTAGCTTAGAAGAGACGTTCGTTTTGGGGGGTTAGCTTAGAAGAGACGTTTGTTTTGGGGTGTTAGCTTAGAAGAGACGTTTGTTTTGGGGGGTTAGCTTAGAAGAGACGTTCGTTTTGGGGGGTTAGCTTAGAAGAGACGTTTGTTTTGGGGGGTTAGCTTAGAAGAGACGTTCGTTTTGGGGGGTTAGCTTAGAAGAGACGTTTGTTTTGGGGTGTTAGCTTAGAAGAGACGTTTGTTTTGGGGGGTGTTAGCTTAGAAGAGACGTTCGTTTTGGGGGGTTAGCTTAGAAGAGACGTTTGTTTTGGGGGGTTAGCTTAGAAGAGACGTTTGTTTTGGGGGGTGTTAGCTTAGAAGAGACGTTTGTTTTGGGGGGTTAGCTTAGAAGAGACGTTTGTTTTGGGGGGTGTTAGCTTAGAAGAGATGTTTGTTTTGGGGGGTGTTAGCTTAGAAGAGACGTTTGTTTTGGGGTGTTAGCTTAGAAGAGACGTTTGTTTTGGGGGGTGTTAGCTTAGAAGAGACGTTTGTTTTGGGGGGTGTTAGCTTAGAAGAGACGTTTGTTTTGGGGGGTTAGCTTAGAAGAGACGTTTGTTTTGGGGGGTGTTAGCTTAGAAGAGACGTTTGTTTTGGGGTGTTAGCTTAGAAGAGACGTTTGTTTTGGGGGGTGTTAGCTTAGAAGAGACGTTTGTTTTGGGGTGTTAGCTTAGAAGAGACGTTCGTTTTGGGGTGTTAGCTTAGAAGAGACGTTTGTTTTGGGGGGTGTTAGCTTAGAAGAGACGTTTGTTTTGGGGGGTGTTAGCTTAGAACAGATGTATGTGTTGGGGGGTGTTAGCTTAGAAGAGACGTTTGTTTTGGGGTGTTAGCTTAGAAGAGACGTTTGTTTTGGGGTGTTAGCTTAGAAGAGACGTTCGTTTTGGGGGGTGTTAGCTTAGAACAGATGTATGTGTTGGGGGGTGTTAGCTTAGAAGAGACGTTTGTTTTGGGGTGTTAGCTTAGAACAGATGTATGTGTTGGGGGGTGTTAGCTTAGAAGAGACGTTTGTTTTGGGGTGTTAGCTTAGAACAGATGTATGTGTTGGGGGGTGTTAGCTTAGAAGAGACGTTTGTTTTGGGGTGTTAGCTTAGAAGAGACGTTTGTTTTGGGGTGTTAGCTTAGAAGAGACGTTTGTTTTGGGGTGTTAGCTTAGAAGAGACGTTCGTTTTGGGGGGTGTTAGCTTAGAAGAGACGTTTGTTTTGGGGGGTTAGCTTAGAAGAGACGTTCGTTTTGGGGGGTTAGCTTAGAAGAGACGTTTGTTTTGGGGGGTTAGCTTAGAAGAGACGTTTGTTTTGGGGTGTTAGCTTAGAAGAGACGTTTGTTTTGGGGGGTGTTAGCTTAGAAGAGACGTTTGTTTTGGGGGGTTAGCTTAGAAGAGACGTTTGTTTTGGGGGGTTAGCTTAGAAGAGACGTTTGTTTTGGGGTGTTAGCTTAGAAGAGACGTTTGTTTTGGGGGGTTATCTTAGAAGAGACGTTTGTTTTGGGGGGTTAGCTTAGAAGAGACGTTTGTTTTGGGGTGTTAGCTTAGAAGAGACGTTTGTTTTGGGGTGTTAGCTTAGAAGAGACGTTTGTTTTGGGGGGTTATCTTAGAAGAGACGTTTGTTTTGGGGGGTTAGCTTAGAAGAGACGTTTGTTTTGGGGGGTTAGCTTAGAAGAGACGTTTGTTTTGGGGTGTTAGCTTAGAAGAGACGTTTGTTTTGGGGGGTTATCTTAGAAGAGACGTTTGTTTTGGGGTGTTAGCTTAGAAGAGACGTTTGTTTTGGGGGGTTAGCTTAGAAGAGACGTTTGTTTTGGGGGGTTAGCTTAGAAGAGACGTTTGTTTTGGGGTGTTAGCTTAGAAGAGACGTTTGTTTTGGGGGGTTATCTTAGAAGAGACGTTTGTTTTGGGGGGTTAGCTTAGAAGAGACGTTTGTTTTGGGGGGTTATCTTAGAAGAGACGTTTGTTTTGGGGGGTGTTAGCTTAGAAGAGACGTTTGTTTTGGGGGGTGTTAGCTTAGAAGAGACGTTTGTTTTGGGGTGTTAGCTTAGAAGAGACGTTTGTTTTGGGGGGTTAGCTTAGAAGAGACGTTTGTTTTGGGGTGTTAGCTTAGAAGAGACGTTTGTTTTGGGGGGTTATCTTAGAAGAGACGTTTGTTTTGGGGGGTTAGCTTAGAAGAGACGTTTGTTTTGGGGGGTGTTAGCTTAGAAGAGACGTTTGTTTTGGGGGGTTAGCTTAGAAGAGACGTTTGTTTTGGGGGGTGTTAGCTTAGAAGAGACGTTTGTTTTGGGGGGTTAGCTTAGAAGAGACGTTTGTTTTGGGGTGTTAGCTTAGAAGAGACGTTTGTTTTGGGGGGTTAGCTTAGAAGAGACGTTTGTTTTGGGGGGTGTTAGCTTAGAAGAGACGTTTGTTTTGGGGGGTTAGCTTAGAAGAGACGTTTGTTTTGGGGGGTGTTAGCTTAGAACAGATGTATGTGTTGGGGTGTTAGCTTAGAAGAGACGTTTGTTTTGGGGGGTGTTAGCTTAGAAGAGACGTTTGTTTTGGGGGGTGTTAGCTTAGAAGAGACGTTTGTTTTGGGGGGTGTTAGCTTAGAACAGCTGTATGTGTTGGGGTGTTAGCTTAGAAGAGACGTTTGTTTTGGGGGGTTAGCTTAGAAGAGACGTTTGTTTTGGGGGGTGTTAGCTTAGAACAGCTGTATGTGTTGGGGTGTTAGCTTAGAAGAGACGTTTGTTTTGGGGGGTGTTAGCTTAGAAGAGACGTTTGTTTTGGGGGGTGTTAGCTTAGAACAGCTGTATGTGTTGGGGTGTTAGCTTAGAAGAGACGTTTGTTTTGGGGGGTTAGCTTAGAAGAGACGTTTGTTTTGGGGGGTGTTAGCTTAGAACAGCTGTATGTGTTGGGGTGTTAGCTTAGAAGAGACGTTTGTTTTGGGGGGTGTTAGCTTAGAAGAGACGTTCGTTTTGGGGGGTGTTAGCTTAGAAGAGACGTTTGTTTTGGGGGGTTAGCTTAGAAGAGACGTTTGTTTTGGGGGGTTAGCTTAGAAGAGACGTTTGTTTTGGGGGGTTAGCTTAGAAGAGACGTTTGTTTTGGGGGGTTAGCTTAGAAGAGACGTTTGTTTTGGGGGGTGTTAGCTTAGAAGAGACGTTTGTTTTGGGGGGTTGGGGTTAGCCAGAGGATCGAGCAGAAGATGAGATGACATGTCACCAAACTAAAATAACTGTTTCCTGTTGGGGATGATCACCTCATCCGTCTGAGTTTATTTTTCTCTGCTGAGAATAAAATGTTACTTCGAGTAAAACACGAGAAAAGATTCACATGAAACGAAAATGAAGGTCGACCATGACTGTGAGCTGCAAAGGTCACTAAACAGAAACCGATCAACAGAAGGAATCGAATAAAGATTCATCTTTTTGTCATCTTTGATTCTCATATCTTCACCAAACTTATTATGGAAACTTTCATTTCAACATAAAATGATAATAAGTTTTATTTTGTTGGTTTCTGAAGTGAACGTTTGCTAACTTTAACTTTGCAAAACTGAATTTCCCCTTGCGGGATTAATAAAGTATAAATTATTATTATTATTATTATTAACTGCTGAATCTGAAGAAGCTCAGCAGAGGTCAGCTCGGAGGGTTCGTGTTATAGGACGTCTGCGTCACACTGATTGTTGTTGAAGCTTGGCTCATTGTTCTCTCTCTCTCCACAAAAGGTTAAAGGTCAAATAATCTGAACACTGCAACTGATCGACCCTCTGTTCTCGCTGTGGGCGAGCGACAGAGATGATGTATGTTCAGGTCACTCAGCTGTTGACCTGTGCTTCACGGTAATATTGAAACTTTAAGTAGGATTTAGTTTCATAGGACACACTGCTGTGACATCATAACCACCCATCAAAAGGTACCATCTCCAGGTCTAGAGAACATGGGGCGGCTGTGGCTCAGTGGTCGAGTCTGTCAAGACTAACAGGACACAGGTGAGACCTGAACCCACAGGTGAGACCTAAACACTCACAGGTGGGACTAACAACACACAGGTGAGACTAACAAGACACAGGTGAGACTAACAAGACACAGGTGAGACTAACAAGACACAGGTGAGACCTAAACAATCATAGGTGAGACTAACAAGACACAGGTAAGACTAACAAGACACAGGTGAGACCTAAACAATCACAGGTGAGACTAACAAGACACAGGTGAGACCTAAACAATCACAGGTGAGACTAACAAGACACAGGTGAGACTAACAAGACACAGGTGAGACCTAAACAATCACAGGTGAGACTAACAAGACACAGGTGAGACTAACAAGACACAGGTGAGACCTAAACAATCACAGGTGAGACTAACAACACACAGGTGATACTAAAGACACAGGTGAGACTAACAACACACAGGTGATACTAACAAGACACAGGTGAGACTAACAAGACACAGGTGAGACTAACAAGACACAGGTGAGACTAACAAGACACAGGTGAGACTAACAAGACACAGGTGAGACTAACAACACACAGGTGAGACTAAAGACACAGGTGAGACTAAAGACACATGTGAGACTAAAGACACAGGTGAGGTTAAAGAGACAGGTGATACTAAAGACACATGTGAGACTAAAGACACAGGTGAGACTAAAGAGACAGGTGATACTAAAGACACAGGTGAGACTAAAGAGACAGGTGATACTAAAGACACATGTGAGACTAAAGACACAGGTGAGACTAAAGAGACAGGTGATACTAAAGACACAGGTGAGACTAATGACACAGGTGATACTAAAGACACATGTGAGACTAAAGACACAGGTGAGACTAAAGACACAGGTGAGGCTAAAGACACAGGTGAGGCTAAAGACACAGGTGATACTAAAGACACAGGTGAGACTAATGACACAGGTGATACTAAAGACACATGTGAGACTAAAGACACAGGTGAGGCTAAAGACACAGGTGATACTAAAGACACAGGTGAGACTAAAGACACAGGTGATACTAAAGACACAGGTGAGACTAAAGACACAGGTGAGGCTAAAGACACAGGTGATACTAAAGACACAGGTGAGACTAAAGACACAGGTGATACTAAAGACACAGGTGAGACTAAAGACACAGGTGAGGCTAAAGACACAGGTGAGACTAACAACACACAGGTGATACTAAGGACACAGGTGAGACTAAAGACACAGGTGAGGCTAAAGACACAGGTGAGGCTAAAGACACAGGTGATACTAAAGACACAGGTGAGGCTAAAGACACAGGTGAGGCTAAAGACACAGGTGAGGCTAAAGACACAGGTGATACTAAAGACACAGGTGAGGCTAAAGACACAGGTGAGGCTAAAGACACAGGTGATACTAAAGACACAGGTGAGGCTAAAGACACAGGTGAGGCTAAAGACACAGGTGATACTAAAGACACAGGTGAGACTAAAGAGACAGGTGATACTGGTCAGGGCCAATCAGCATGGAGGGAAACCAGACAAATATAAAAAGTAAGACAGGAAACATTGGGTACAAGAACTTCAAAAAGAAACAGGAAATAGAAACACAGAGATCGAAATGGCAACATAAAAAAGGAAATGACAATTAAACAACAAAAATGAAGAATAAACAAACAGAGGCATTTCAGGGTGACGGCTGAGAGGCAGCAGGAAGAGGAAATACTAAAGTGAAGGCCAGGGTTCTTCCGACAGAATATTAAAAACTGCTCACTGACGTCGAGGTCTGGATTTATTCATGGGAGTCTTAAAGGCTGGAAGCGGTCCATCTGCTCGGACAGAAGGCTCCATGACCAACCCACTGTCACTGATTTCACGCTGACGCTCGCTGGACTCAGGCGGCTGGAGGATTTCAAAACTCAAAAATGAACGGTAACGCAGGTTCGTTCAACCCGACGCCCCATCAGCTCCAAACCTGATGAATCACATTCAAACATAATTTCTGGAGAAAGACACACTCTGCGGCGCTCGGCCGCCCGAGCAGACTGAATGAAAGAGTTATCTTCTTATTGAACTGATTTACTCTGAAGGAGGACGGAGTGTCCCTCTAAAGGACTTTTCCAACGACCTCTAAACCAAAGAAGTAAAACTACACGCTCTGTTTTTACAGCATCAGGGTTAGAGTCAGTTAGTGCTCCGCCCATTTCAAGAGTGTATGGCTGCAGCCTGGAGCTCTGAAGCCACGCCCCCTGGAGCTTCATGAGCTTCTGACTATCAAAATAAAATCTCTCGTTTGATCCGTTGTGTCTCGTTCTAAGTTTGTTGTTTTTGATCTTCAGGGTAACAGTGATCATTCTGTTGAATAATTAGAATAATACAACTATCAACATGATAAATATAAACAAAGCCTAACACTGTTACAGAAAGATCGTCTTTCATTTTCTAAACCTTTTATACTTTATTTCCTGTCTCTACAGGAAATCACTTCAGCAGAGTCCCTTAATGAACGGCCGTGTTCTCTGTTCACACCAAAAGGTCAAAGTGACGCCGTGCATTTATTCTAAAGATGTTCACATTCATATTTTTCAGTTAATTTATTTAAATATTCATTATCTGACCGTTAGATACTCGGATACTTTTCAAAAAGAGATTAATATAAACATTTACGACAGTCCCCGTCCCTGGTCCTGATTCATCCCTGATCTGTCCCTGGTCCTGATTCATCCCTGATCTGTCCCTGGTCCTGATTCATCCCTGATCTGTCCCTGGGGTGCAGACTCAGAGACTGTAGGGCTGTAGACTCAGAGACTGTAGGACTGCAGACTCAGAGACTGTAGGACTGCAGACTCAAAGACTGTAGACTCAGAGACTGTAGGACTGTAGACTCAGAGACTGTAGACTCAGAGACTGTAGACTCAGAGACTGTAGACTCAGAGACTGTAGACTCAGAGACTGTAGGGCTGCAGACTCAAAGACTGTAGACTCAGAGACTGCAGACTCAGAGACTGTAGGACTGCAGACTCAAAGACTGTAGACTCAGAGACTGTAGACTCAGAGACTGTAGGGCTGCAGACTCAAAGACTGTAGACTCAGAGACTGTAGACTCAGAGACTGTAGGGCTGTAGACTCAGAGACTGTAGACTCAGAGACTGTAGACTCAGAGACTGTAGGGCTGCAGACTCAAAGACTGTAGACTCAGAGACTGTAGACTCAGAGACTGTAGGACTGCAGACTCAGAGACTGTAGGACTGCAGACTCAAAGACTGTAGACTCAGAGACGGTAGGGCTGCAGACTCAAAGACTGTAGATTCAGAGACTGTAGACTCAGAGACTGTAGGACTGTAGACTCAGAGACTGTAGACTCAGAGACTGTAGGACTGTAGACTCAGAGACTGTAGGACTGTAGACTCAGAGACTGTAGACTCAGGGACTGTAGGACTGCAGACTCAAAGACTGTAGACTCAGAGACTGTAGGGCTGCAGACTCAGAGACTGTAGACTCAGAGACTGTAGGACTGCAGACTCAGAGACTGTAGGACTGTAGACTCAGAGACTGTAGACTCAGAGACTGTAGACTCAGAGACTGTAGGACTGCAGACTCAGAGACTGTAGGACTGCAGACTCAAAGACTGTAGGACTGTAGACTCAGAGACTGTAGACTCAGAGACTGTAGACTCAGAGACTGTAGGACTGCAGACTCAGAGACTGTAGGACTGCAGACTCAGAGACTGTAGACTCAGAGACTGTAGGACTGCAGACTCAGAGACTGTAGGACTGTAGACTCAGAGACTGTAGACTCAGAGACTGTAGACTCAGAGACTGTAGACTCAGAGACTGTAGGACTGTAGACTCAGAGACTGTAGACTCAGAGACTGTAGACTCAGAGACTGTAGGACTGCAGACTCAGAGACTGTAGGACTGTAGACTCAGAGACTGTAGGACTGTAGACTCAGAGACTGTAGACTCAGAGACTGTAGGACTGCAGACTCAGAGACTGTAGGACTGCAGACTCAGAGACTGTAGGACTGTAGACTCAGAGACTGTAGGACTGCAGACTCAGGGACTGCAGACTCAGAGACTGTAGGACTGCAGACTCAGAGACTGTAGGACTGTAGACTCAGAGACTGTAGACTCAGAGACTGTAGACTCAGAGACTGTAGGACTGCAGACTCCGAGACTGTAGGACTGTAGACTCAGAGACTGTAGACTCAGAGACTGTAGGACTGCAGACTCAGAGACTTTAGACTCAGAGACTGTAGGACTGTAGACTCAGAGACTGTAGACTCAGAGACTGTAGGACTGCAGACTCCGAGACTGTAGGACTGTAGACTCAGAGACTGCAGACTCTGAGACTGTAGGGCTGCAGACTCAGAGACTGTAGACTCAGAGACTGTAGACTCAGAGACTGTAGACTCAGAGACTGTAGGACTGTAGACTCAGAGACTGTAGGACTGTAGACTCAGAGACTGTAGACTCAGAGACTGTAGACTCAGAGACTGTAGGACTGCAGACTCAGAGACTGTAGGACTGTAGACTCAGAGACTGTAGACTCAGAGACTGTAGACTCAGAGACTGTAGGACTGCAGACTCAGAGACTGTAGGACTGTAGACTCAGAGACTGTAGGACTGCAGACTCAGAGACTGTAGGACTGCAGACTC
>NC_089208.1:58452-60952 GCF_963930695.1 Labrus bergylta | reverse complement strand
TGGTAAGGAGACGATAGGGTGGTAAGGAGACGAAAGGGTGGTAAGGAGACGATCGAGTGGTAAGGAGACAATCGGGTGGTAAGGAGACGATCGGGTGGTAAGGAGACGATCGGGTGGTTACGAGACGATCGGGTGGTAAGTAGATGATCGGAGGTGGTGAGGAGACCATCAGGTGGTTACGAGACGATCGGGTGTAAGGAGAAGATCGGTTGGTAAGGAGGCGATAGGGTGGTAAGTAGACGATCGGGTGGTAAGGAGACCATCGGGTGGTAAGGAGACTATAGGGTGGTAAGGAGACAATCGCGGCTGGGTCTTGGTGCAGAGGGACTTTGCAGGTCCAGTGGAGTTTGGAAGTTCATTCCACCACCGGGGGGCGACAAGGAGAAGAGTCTATTCAGAGACTTAGGACCCTGTTGTGAATGTTGGATCAGACGCCTTTCATTGGCAGAGCGTAGTGGGAGGGAGGGAGTGTAGACCTAAGTGAGAGAGTTAAAGTAAGGAGGAGACGTTTTTGTTGCTGTTTTGTAAGCGAGCAGCAGAGTTTTAAATTTGATGCGAGCAGTAACTGGGAGCCAGTGTGAGGAGATGAACAGCGGAGTGACGTGCTCTTTTAGGAAGGTTGAAGACCAGTCGTGCTGCTGCATTGTGTATCATTTGCAGAGGTTTGATAAGATTAAGATTTACTTTTTTAATCCCTGCAAGGGGAAATTTCAATTTTTACACTCTGTAAGTCATGAACACACACAAAATATACACACACATGCAGAAACAGGATCCTATGGACATGCACTAATGAAGAGAAGCCAGAGTGACGGAGCGGCCCACAGCGGGCTCTCCTGAGCTGATGGTCGGGAGGGGGTTTGGTGCCTTGCTCAGGGGCACCTCGGCAGTGCTAATGAGGTGATCTGGCACCTCTCCAGCTACCAGACCAACTTCCATATTTGGTCTGCATGGGACTTGAATCGGCAACCCTCCGGTTCCCAACCCAAGTCCCTACAGACTGAGCTACTGCCGCCCAGTGCATGTAGGAAGACCTGCCAGTAGAGATATCGCAAGAGCCTGTACCAGGAGCTGTGTAGCTTGTTCTGACAGGTAAGGTCTGATCTTCCTGATGTTGTACAGGGCAAATTGACATGACTGGGCAATCGAGGCTACTTAGCTGGTCATCGATCATGACACCCAGGTTCCTGCAGACTTTGTGGGCATGAGTTTGGTTGTTCCAAGCTGGATATTGTTCTGTGGTTGCATAGAGGGACTGGCTGGGATGACAAGGAGCTCATCTCCACCCTTACCACCCGATCGTCCCCTTACCACCCGATCGTCTCCTTCACCTCCTCTCCTTCACCTCTCCTTTACCTCATCTTCACCTCCTCTCCTTCATCTCCTCTTCTTCATCTCCTACACCTCCTCTCCATCATCTCCTCTTCTTCATCTCCTTCACCTCCTCTTCACCTCCTCTCCTTCACCTCCTCTTCTTCATCTCCTTCACCTCCTCTCATGCACCTACTCTCCTTCACCTCCTCTTCTTCATCTCCTTCACCTCCTCTCATTCACCTACTCTGCTTCACCTCCTCTCCTTCACCTCCTCTTCTTCATCTCCTTCACCTCCTCTCATTCAGCTTCTCTGCTTCACCTCCTCTTCATCTCCTTCACCTCCTCTCATTCAACTTCTCTCCTTCACCTCCTCTCATTCACCTACTCTGCTTCACCTCCTCTCCTTCACCTCCTCTTCTTCATCTCCTTCACCTCCTCTCATTCAACTTCTCTGCTTCACCTCCTCTTCTTCAACTCCTCTTCACCTCCTCTCCTTCACCTCCTCTTCTTCAACTCCTCTTCACCTCCTCTCCTTCACCTCCTCTTCTTCAACTCCTCTTCACCTCCTCTCCTTCACCTCCTCTTCACCTCCTCTTCATCTCCTCTCCTTCACCCCCTCTCCTTCACCTCCTCTTCACCTCCTCTTCACCTCCTCTCCTTCACCTCCTCTCCACCTCTTGTCCTTCACCTCATCACCTCCTGTCCTTCACCTCCTCTCCTTCATCTCTTCACTTCCTCTCCTTCACCTCATCTTCTTCATCTCCTTCGCCTCCTCTCCTTCACCTCCTCTTCACCTCCTCTCCTTCACCTCATCTTCTTCATCTCCTTCGCCTCCTCTCCTTCACCTCCTCTTCACATCCTCTCCTTTACCTCTTCACCTCCTCTCCTTCACCTCCTCTTCTTGATCTCCTTCACCTCCTCTTCACCTCCTCTCCTTCACCTCCTCTTCACCTCCTCTCCTTCACCTCCTCTTCTTCACCTCCTCTTCACCTCCTCTCCTTCACCTCCTCTTCTTCAACTCCTCTTCACCTCCTCTCCTTCACCTCCTCTTCTTCAACTCCTCTTCACCTCCTCTCCTTCACCTCCTCTTCACCTCCTCTTCACCTCCTCTCCTTCACCTCCTCTCCACCTCTTGTCCTTCACCTCATCACCTCCTGTCCTTCACCTCCTCTCCTTCATCTCTTCA
>NC_089208.1:45952-55952 GCF_963930695.1 Labrus bergylta | reverse complement strand
AAGTGCTGCGCTGATGATTTGCAGATTCACTGAGCCACAAATAAATACAAAGAGGGGTGCAGCAACTTAGCGTGGAACACACTCTCCCGACTCACACACACACACACACAAACACAAACACACAAACACACACACACACACACACACACACACACACACACACACACACACACACACACACACACACACACACAGCTGTATTCACGCTGAGATGCTGGTTGTATGGAGCTGGCGGGGAGGCGAGCAGCTGCAGGGCGGCATTTTCTAATCCTCAGATCTGCAGGAAAACTCTGAGTGAGCCGGAGGCCTGCAGGGCACGCAGAGAAACCAGCAACCCAAAGGTCAAAGGTTCAATCTGCGTCAGCCTGATCAGCTAAAACTCTAAAGAGGAGGAGCTTACAGCTTAACCATCACTACTGTTCCTCAGAGGAAGACGCACTCATGATAGTTCCTGAACCTGCATGTCAGATCTGAGGCTTCGTTTACATGACAGGAAGTACCAGCAGTGAGCATGATCACCAGAGTTGATCATTTGAGAAAATTTGATCCAATAAGAGTCAAAGAGTGTGCACATCTCAACTCATCCCAAATATCCGTTCATCGACAGAAACACAGAAACACTTTTTCTCTGAGTAAATGGACTTGAGATTGTTTGTTATTTTCTAGTCTTCTGACGACTGCAGGTCACCTACACATTCACACGCTGATGGTAGAGGCCGCTGAGTAAAGAGTCCATCAGTATTAACTCATCCATTCATACACATTCACACACTGATGGTAGAGGCCGCTGAGTAAAGAGTCCATCAGTATTAACTCATCCATTCATACACATTCACACACTGATGGTAGAGGCCGCTGAGTAAAGAGTCCATCAGTATTAACTCATCCATTCATACACATTCACACGCTGATGGTAGAGCCCGCTGAGTAAAGAGTCATCAGTATTAACTCATCCATTCACACATTCACACACTGATGGTAGAGGCTGCTGTGTAAAGAGTCCGTCAGTATTAACTCATCCATTCATACACATTCACACACTGATGGTAGAGGCCGCTGAGTAAAGAGTCCGTCAGTATTAACTCATCCATTCACACACATTCACACGCTGATGGTAGAGGCCGCTGAGTAAAGAGTCCGTCAGTATTAACTCATCCATTCACACACATTCACACGCTGATGGTAGAGGCTGCTGAGTAAAGAGTCCGTCAGTATTAACTCATCCATTCACACACTGATGGTAGAGGCTGCTGAGTAAAGAGTCCGTCAGTATTAACTCATCCATTCACACACTGATGGTAGAGGCTGCTGAGTAAAGAGTCCGTCAGTATTAACTCATCCATTCACACACTGATGGTAGAGGCCGCTGAGTAAAGAGTCCGTCAGTATTAACTAATCCATTCACACACATTCACACGCTGACGGTAGAGGCCGCTGAGTAAAGAGTCCGTCAGTATTAACTCATCCATTCACACACTGATGGTAGAGGCTGCTGAGTAAAGAGTCCGTCAGTATTAACTCATCCATTCACACACTGATGGTAGAGGCTGCTGAGTAAAGAGTCCGTCAGTATTAACTCATCCATTCACACGCTGATGGTAGAGGCCGCTGAGTAAAGAGTCCGTCAGTATTAACTCATCCATTCATACACATTCACACGCTGATGGTAGAGGCCGCTGAGTAAAGAGTCCATCAGTATTAACTCATCCATTCATACACACCAACACGCTGATGGTAGAGGCCGCTGAGTAAAGAGTCCATCAGTATTAACTCATCCATTCACACACATTCACACACTGATGGTAGAGGCCGCTGAGTAAAGAGTCCATCAGTATTAACTCATCCATTCATACACACCAACACGCTGATGGTAGAGGCCGCTGAGTAAAGAGTCCATCAGTATTAACTCATCCATTCATACACACCAACACGCTGATGGTAGAGGCCGCTGAGTAAAGAGTCCATCAGTATTAACTCATCCATTCACACACATTCACACACTGATGGTAGAGGCCGCTGAGTAAAGAGTCCATCAGTATTAACTCATCCATTCACACACATTCACACACTGATGGTAGAGGCCGCTGAGTAAAGAGTCCATCAGTATTAACTCATCCATTCATACACACCAACACGCTGATGGTAGAGGCTGCTGAGTAAAGAGTCCGTCAGTATTAACTCATCCATTCACACACTGATGGTAGAGGCCGCTGAGTAAAGAGTCCGTCAGTATTAACTCATCCATTCACACACTGATGGTAGAGGCCGCTGAGTAAAGAGTCCGTCAGTATTAACTCATCCATTCACACACTGATGGTAGAGGCCGCTGAGTAAAGCGTCCGTCAGTATTAACTCATCCATTCATACACATTTGCTAATGGTGATGGACTGTTTCCTGTTGGAGAGGTCTGATTGACACCAGGAGAGAGCTGTTTGGGTGATGCCACATGGTGAGAAAGATGTTTGAGGAGGACTTTTGTCAGGTGATTCTTTAACCTCTAAAACACTGTCGCTTTCTGAATCTGTTATGCACCTACTGCTCCACTCCTCCGCTCCTCCTCTTCCTCCTCCTCTACCTCCTCCACTTCCTCCTCCTCTACCTCCTCCACTTCCTCCTCCTCCTCTCCTCTTCCTCTGCTCCTCCACTCCTCCTCCTCCTCCTCCTTGCTCTCTGGCTAAAAGTTAGCTTATGAAATAAAGATGTGGAAACTTAAGGCTGAGAGAACTTAGTGGTATTAGCCGACTTATCGCAAATTATTCATCACATTATGAGATGATTAATTGATGTGCTGGCTGGGAGATGAGGAGGAGGAGGAGGAGGAGGTGGAGGTGGTCTATAAACTGGTAGGGCTGTATTTAATGTTCCTGCTTTTATTATTTATATAAAAGGCCAAAGTGGACGTGGACAGTATGTTCTGTTCCCTCTGTGATGTCACCTGAAGCTGTTCCCTCTAAAAGACGAGGCAGACGAGTCTCTCCTCCGCCATTGTTGTTGACAAATATCAGAGTCCCGCCCCTTCTTGATTCTGATTAGTCAGTGAGGAAGAAGTCACATTGATGATCGTGGTGTTGTTCTAAAAGTAGAGCCTCAACACGCTGAACTACGTTGGTTTGATTTCAAAACGGGCGCCACCAGCACATAAATAGTTCAAACTGTTGATTGAATCTTTGTATCCGTCACAGGTCTCGTGATCGTTTCGTCCACGTTGTAAACATTTTGATGGCGTGTCCCTCTGGCGTCTGTCGTTGAGAGTTTTTACTGACTTTATTAAAAGAAATGTAAATATGCATTAACGGAGGATCTTTCCCTTCCTCCTGCCTTGGTCCTGACTCATGTCCTGCAGCTGTTGTGTGGTCGTTGGGAACACGGTGTGTCGCTGTAACGATGTTCCTCTGATATGTTGGGGGCGTTGCGTGGGCTGCAGCACGCAGGGACTCACGGCTGATTAAGCTTCGAGAGCATGCTGAGCTGCACTCCCGGGACTCCTGCGTCCATTAAGCCCTGAGGAGTTAAATCAGCCGTGCGTCCGGCCGCTGTGCTCACCTCACATTAAAACGCTGATAATACACCTCATGAATATTTACCGCTAAGATGCCAACATGACCTCACAGGACACCAGTTATTACTTTAATTACTACTGTCTAAATATTTACTGTTTTAAATATCTTTGTATCATCATCCTCTTCACGCCCTCGTCTTGTTTGGCCTCCTCACATCTTCCCGTCTCTCGGTTTCTCGGATTCATTACCTTTGTTTTTCCTCTTGACAGCTCCTCCTGCAGGATGATTGGATCACTTTAATCCTCCTCCGTTCTCAGGCTCTTATTCAATCTGTCAAACTGCAAGTTGGTGAGAATCCCTTCCAGCTTTTCTTCTTCTGCAGTCCAATTTGATGTGCTAATGATTGTCCTCATCTCCAAACTGAGTACAGGATGGGAGCACATTAAAGTCTCCCAGTCTCTGGTGATCCCCATTTTAAAACGCTCATGTAGCAGCAGCCTCTACCATCAGTGTGTGAATGTGTATGAATGGATGAGTTAATACTGATGGACTCTTTACTCAGCAGCCTCTACCATCAGTGTGTGAATGTGTATGAATGGATGAGTTAATACTGATGGACTCTTTACTCAGCGGCTTCTACCATCAGTGTGTGAATGTGAATGAATGGGATTAGTTACTTCTGATGGACTCTTTACACAGCGGCCTCTACCATCAGTGTGTGAATGGATGAGTTAATACTGACGGACTCTTTACTCAGCAGCCTCTACCATCAGCGTGTGAATGTGTGTGAATGGATGAGTTAATACTGATGGACTCTTTACTCAGCGGCCTCTACCATCAGCGTGTGAATGTGTATGAATGGATGAGTTAATACTGACGGACTCTTTACTCAGCGGCCTCTACCATCAGCGTGTGAATGTGTGTGAATGGATGAGTTAATACTGATAGACTCTTTACTCAGCAGAGAGAAAATGGCAAAAATCCAAACAGTCCGCTGACCTCAATGACTATAAGCAAAGACTTGTCTCATTCTCCTCCAGCCTGAAAACGGCCAAGACAACATATTATCAGAACAAGATACGCAATGCCACAGATACAAGAAAAATGTTTTCTGCTTTTAACTCACTGCTTCAACCACCTCCTCCTCCACCCTCCAATCTGTTCACACCAGACATGTTTGCCTTGTATTTTACTGAAAAGGTTGCAACCATCAGTGACCAGTTTTCTGAGCCTGACCAGCTCAGCCCAAAGGCACCAACCAAAAGTGCCTCACTCGACTCATTCTCCTCTCTGACTGAGGATGAAGTCTCTAAGCTTGTGCTAGACTCTCGGCCCACCACCTGTCCTCTGGACCCAATACCATCAAGCCTCCCGCAGACCATTTCCTCTCTGCTTAATGCTGCACTTAAGCATATCATTAACTCCTCTCTGTCAACGGGTGTGTTCCCCACCGCATTCAAGCAAGCTCGGGTCACCCCTCTGCTCAAAAAACCCACACTAAACCCAGCCCAGGCTGAAAACTACAGACCGGTTTCTCTTCTGCCCTTTCTGTCAAAAATACTTGAGCGCACAGTCTTTAAGCAAGTCTCTGAGTTCCTGTCCAGAAACGATCTGTTTGACCCAAATCAGTCAGGCTTTAAGCGGGGCCACTCTACTGAAACTGCACTACTGTCAGTAACAGAATCGCTACGAGCTGCCAGAGCTGCGGGTCAGTCCTCAGTTCTATTACTGCTAGACCTGTCTGCTGCCTTTGACACAGTCAACCATCAAATCCTCCTGTTCACGCTCTCTGAACATCTCAGGATCTGCCCTCTGCTGGTTCGTGTCCTACCTCTCTGGGCGATCCTTTAGAGTGTTGTGGAAGGGAGAAGTGTCCAAAGCACACAGCTTATCCACAGGGGTACCTCAAGGGTCAGTGCTTGGTCCCCTTCTCTTCTCCATATACACAAGCTCACTTGGTTCAATAATCCGCTCTCATGGCTTCTCATACCACTGCTATGCTGACGATACCCAGCTCTTCCTGTCATTCCCACCAGAGGATGTTACAGTCTCTACAATAATCTCATCATGCCTTGCTGATATCTCTGAATGGATGAATGAACAGCACCTTCAACTCAATCTTTCAAAGACTGAGCTCCTTGTCATCCCAGCCAGTCCCTCTATGCAACCACAGATCAATATCCAGCTTGGAACAACCAAACTCATGCCCACAAAGTCTGCCCGGAACCTGGGTGTCATGATTGATGACCAGCTAACTTTTAAGGTTCAAGTAGCCTCGATTGCCTGGTCATGTCGATTTGCCCTGAACAACATCAGGAAGATCAGACCTTACCTGTCAGAACTACACAGCTCCTGGTACAGGCTCTTGTGATATCACGCATCGATTATTGCAACTCTCTACTGGCAGGTCTTCCTACATGCACTATCAAACCTCTGCAAATGATACAAAATGCAACAGTACGACTGGTCTTCAACCTTCCTAAGAGAGCACATGTCACTCCACTGTTCATCTCCTCACACTGGCTCCCAGTTACTGCTCGCATCAAATTTAAAACTCTGCTGCTCGCTTACAAAACAGTGACAAAAACGTCTCCTCCTTACTTTAACTCTCTCATCCAGGTCTACACTCCCTCCCCCCACTACGCTCTGCCAATGAAAGGCGTCTGATCCAACCTTCACAACAGGGACCTAAGTCTCTGACTAAACTCTTCTCCTCTGTCGCCCCCTGGTGGATCTGCAGAGTCCCTCTGCACCTTTAAGAAAAAGCTAAAGACCCAGCTCTTTCATGAATACCTACTAACTTAATGATGATGGTTTCGTTATCATTGATGATGATGATGGTTGTCACGATTGTTTTTGTTTGATAACGATGACTTATAAGATGGTTTCTATACTGATTAGAGCTCTCAAGAACTGCCCTCAATGTTGTGCTTTGCCTCTGGTCACTTCCTGTCAGCACCTGTGTGTCCAATCGGACTCAAAGCTGATCGTTTGCTCTTACTGACATTGTTCCCTTTTTTCTAGATCCTTGCTTGTGTTGTTCTTACTCTCTGATGTACGTTGCTTTGGATAAAAGGGTTAGGGTTAGGGTTAACTTGGGTCTGCCAAGTGAACTGTAGAATTGTAGAATTGTAGAATACTCAGCAGCCTCTACCATCAGTGTGTGAATGTATATGAATGGATGAGTTAATACTGATGGACTCTTTACACAGCAGCCTCTACCATCAGTGTGTGAATGTATAGTTGTGACCTGCAGTGTAAAAGCCCTATGAGGTGTAAGAAGACGAGAAAAGAATCTCAAGTCCATTTACCCTCGCCATCACCAAATGCACTAAATCCACCTTCTTCTATCTAAAAAACATCTCTGGACTCTGGTCATCTCCATGGCAGAAACCCTCTCTGAAATATATCAAACACTTTAGACAAAAAAAGACATCAAATAAATTATTTGAACATTAAAACCCTCCTGTGTCTGTCACTCAATCCAACAATATTATTATTATTATTATCCTCTCTGTCTCTCCGCCTTGTCCTCCTCTCTCTGCTCGTCCTCATTCTCTCTTGCTCTCTCTCCACCTCATCTTCTGCCTCGTCCTCCTCCTCTCTACTCGTCCTCATTTTCTCTCTCTCTTTCTCTCCTCCTCGTCCTCCTCCTCCTCTCTCTCCACTTTTTGTTCATTCTTAGTCAGAGCTGTTTTTGTGTTTCATTCAGCTCTTTGTCTCTCTTACAACGTCCATATCTGCTTCAACTTCTTTTGTGCTCTTTGTGACCCTTCTTCCTCCCTCGTTTACGTAGCTTTTCTTTTTCTCTTCCTCCCTCGTGGATGTAGGTTTTCTCTTTCCTCTCCTCCTTGTTGATTTTCATGAGTCATGAAGTGACTGTAGTGTCTGATAGCTGCTCTGAGAGGCTTTACGAGGCCATTAGTAACCTTTTGCTCCCCACAAAACACGCTCCCATTCTTTAGCTCAGTGTTTAGTTTTGAAAGAAAAATCTGGAAAGTAGTGTGTGACAAAGCTCTGCATAGATTCTGCGTGAGGAGAAACAACATTAAAAAATAAATTATTCATAAACACAAATATGTCACTCGAGAAAACCTCCACCGTGGTCACACAGCCCTCTGTAATTTTATTAAAAGCCAGACTTCAGCAGCAGATTAATTCACCCTGAGAGCAGAGATGTGTGGGTTAATCACGGTCGACAGTCGCCCCTCTGACAGATGAAGGCTCTCTCTGTGAGTTTGGAAGATATTTTTCTGGAAAAATTTGTGAAATCAGTTTTGACACAGTCTTTGGGGAAAATTACTTTAATAACATTAGCTTTTGCTTTTCACGTCAGGTCTATTTTAATCAAGTGGAAATCATACTTCACCAGTTTATCTGAAGAGGCGTAACAGTCGCTGAGAAAGAAACTATCTTTAAACCCACTGATTCAGGTAATAAAATCACTGTGGATCACTGTGGGTCACTGTGGATCACTGTTGACCATTCTGGATCACTCTGGAACACTGTGGATCGATGTTGATCACTGTGGATCACTGTGGATCACTGTGGATCACTCGGTCACTTTGTATCACTGTGGATCACTGTGGATCACTGTGTATCACTTTGGATCACTCTGGGTCACTGTGGATCACTGTGGATCACTGTGAATCACTGTAGAGCACTGTGGGTCACTGTGGATCACTGGTGATCACTGTGGATCATTGTAGATCACTGTGGATCACTGTAGATCACTTGGTCACAGTGTATCACTTTGGATCACTCTGGGTCACTGTGGATCACTGTAGATCACTCTGGATCACTCTGGAACACTCTGGGTCACTGTGGATAACTGTGGATCACTGTGGATCATTGTAGATCACTGTGGATCACTGTAGATCACTTGGTCACAGTGTATCACTTTGGATCACTCTGGGACACTGTGGATCACTGTAGATCACTCTGGATCACTCTGGAACACTGTGGATCGATGTTGATCACTGTGACTCACTGTGGATCACTGTGGATCATAGTGGATCACTGTAGATCACTCTGGACAATCCTAAATCACTGGTGATCGCTGTGGGTCACTGTAGATCACTGTGGGTCACTGTGGGTCACTGTAGATCACTGTAGATCACTCTAGATCACTGTGGATAACTGGTGATCACTGTGGATCACTGGTGATCACTCTTGGTCACTGTGGACCACTGTGGACCACTGTTGATCACTGTAGATCCCTGTGGGTCACTGTGGATCACTGTGGATCACTGTAGATTACTGTGGGGCACTGTGGATCACTGTGGATCACTGTAGATTACTGTAGATCACTGTTGATCACTGGTGATCACTGTGGGTCACTGTGGATCACTGTGGATCACTGTAGATCACTGTAGATCACTGTGGATCACTGTAGATCACTGTAGATCACTGTGGGTCATTGTGGATCACTGTTGATCACTGTAGATCACTGTGGGTCACTGGTGATCACTGTGGACCACTGTTGATCACTCTAGATCACTGTGGATAACTGGTGATCACTGTGGATCACTGGTGATCACTCTTGGTCACTGTGGACCACTGTGGACCACTGTTGATCAGTGTAGATCACTGTGGGTCACTGTGGATCACTGTGGATCACTGTAGATTACTGTAGATCACTGTTGATCATTGGTGATCACTGTGGGTCACTGTGGATCACTGTGGATCACTGGTGATCACTGTAGATCACTGTGGGTCATTGTGGATCACTGTTGATCACTGTAGATCACTGTGGGTCACTGGTGATCACTGTGGACCACTGTTGATCACTGTAGCTCACTGTGGGTCATTGTGGATCACTGTTGATCACTGTTGATCACTGTGGGTCATTGTGGATCACTGTAGATCACTGTGGGTCACTGTGGGTCACTGTAGATCACTGTAGATCACTGTGGGTCACTGTAGATCACTGTAGATCACTATGGATTACTGTGGATCAACAGACTGACCATAAACAGAGTGCTCTGCTGTGTTGTTAGGGCTTGTTTGGACTCCACCGTACGATTTGATCAGTCAAGCAGCTGAGTTTCTGAAATGATATTTGATTCAGAAAACAACGATGTGAGAACAGAGCTTTTTGTAGAACCTACCTGCCTGACGGCAAATCAGCCACACCAACAATGATGCAGATGTGTGACTAAATTGTCCTTTATGAAAAACAGTTTACAGTCTTTGTGCTAAGCTAAGCTAACACATTCTGAACCCCAGTGTCAACAGATTAAACTGTGAGTGTGTGTGAGTGTGTTTGGCAGTATGTTTCCTCCAGAGTGTGTGTAAATGGGACAATTACCCTGCTCTTCTCCTGAGACACTAGTAACACACTCAGACAGAGAGAGAGAGAGAGACAGAGAGCGAGAGAGAGAGAGACAGAGAGAGAGAGAGAGAGAGAGCGAGAGAGAGAGAGACAGAGAGAGAGAGAGAGAGAGAGAGAGAGAGAGAGACAGAGAGAGCGCGAGAGAGAGAGAGAGAGTGAGAGAGA
>NC_089208.1:40952-43452 GCF_963930695.1 Labrus bergylta | reverse complement strand
ATTCAAGTTGAAAAAAGTCCACTGTGCATCTCAGTGGGACTGAAGGTGGTAAACAAACGTTCAAACAAGCCGCTCGCCGTCAGCTAAACCTCTTCATTAAACAGCCGTTTTAACTCTTAAACTGTTTGTTAGGTTAACATAAACTTGAGTCTATTAGTGCAGTTTCTTTGTGCTGCTGTGGAAGCTTTCATCAAACCCTGCTGTGGACCAAACAACCATACAGAGACTGCCTGAAAAGGGGGGTCTTTGTCTGCTTCCTTTCAGACTCTGATTTGTAGTCAGAACATGAACCCACCTTGATCAGACCTACTAGCAGGACGTTACCACCATGGCCCTCTCTATTCATCATTACTGACTGTGGGTTAAAAAGTGTTAAAATTGTACAACTCACCTGCAGACTGGAAGAGTGTTTCATCATTATCATGATTATTTACACGACTGCTGTTTATAAATATTAATCATCAGAAAACTGATTCATATGATTCTGACCGTGTGAACCAAAATCCACCACCACAGCAGCCACAATCTACACATCTGTCAGACCACCACATCAGCCACAATCTACGTGTGTGTGTGTGTGTGTGTGTGTGTCTGTGTGTGTGTGTGTGTGTGTGTGTGTGTGTGTGAGAGAGGGTGTGTGTGTGTGTGTGTGTGTGTGTGTGTGTGTGTGTGTGTGTGTGTGTGTGTGTGTGTGTGTGTCTGTTTGTGTGTGTGTTTGCAGAGAACAGCAGCTGTTGTCACGGTTACAGTGTGTCCATGTTCTCACCCTGGTCATCTTCATGTACGACTGTTTCCCCTTTCACACCTTGGATCACTGCAGAGGTGTGAATATGCTATGCTTTTAGCCTTTCATATACTCCAACCAACACACACACACACACACACACACACACACACACACACACACACACACACACACACACACCCTCTCACACACACACACACACACACACACACACACACACACACACACACACACACACACACACACACACACTCACACACACGACACACACACACACACACACACACACACACACACACACACACACACAAATCGTTAAATGCTTATTAAATGGCCGCCTCTGGATGAAGTCTCTCAGTGTGACTAAGATGTTTGTACCGGGTCCACAGACTCTCAGGTGATTGGACGTATCTGGGTCGACGTAGCAGTCCGAGAGTTTGATGCATGTTGTAGTGGAGTTAGTTCAGTTCCAGTAGCTGTTAGTGCCATGCCAGCTGGAGATGTTGTTTTTGCTGATCCTGGAGATGTTACCCACAGAATGACAGACACGTCAGGGTGATACACAGCATAGCAGTTGATAGAGGATGAAGATGTGGAGAAGAGAAGAGCGGGGAGGCAGCCTGGGAGGAGCTAACGGTGGCTTCAGTGACTGGGAATGGCAGCTAGCTAGTACCTAACTTAAGGGCTAGGTAGGCATTGACAAGTGCAGACAGCAGGTAGGTGACTTCCTCCTCCATCCACGAAAAGGAATTGTTTGAAACCTGGAAGTAACAAATGCATTAACTAGTATTCCTGCATTGTTTTCTGACAGGTTGTTATTGCAGACTTCAGTCCTTGAAATGTGTTTGATGTGGAGTTGAAGGACTTTCATGTGCAAACGTGTGTTTCAAAACACGGTTTCTGACCCCGAGCTAGTCTCTGCCATTTGATCAGCATCCCTCTCCTGAAGCTTCATTTAACACAACACAGATTTACTCAATGATGCACATTGACTGTGTGTGTGTGTGTGTGTGTGTGTGTGTGTGTGTGTGTGTGTGTGTGTTTGTGTGTGATGAACCATGTAAGCATGTTTCTCTGTTAATGCGCCACTGACTTGCAATATGTTGCAAGAAAAAACATGTAAGGCTTTGGCATGATTGAGACAGAGAGAGAGAGAGAGAGACAGAGAGAGGGAGAGAGAGAGGGAGAGAGAGAGAGAGACAGAGAGAGAGAGAGAGACAGAGAGAGGGAGAGAGAGAGAGAGACAGAGAGAGAGACAGAGACAGAGAGAGGGAGAGGGAGAGGGAGAGAGAGACAGAGACAGAGAGAGAGAGAGAGACAGAGAGAGGGAGAGAGAGAGAGAGAGAGAGAGAGACAGAGACAGAGAGAGGGAGAGGGAGAGAGAGACAGAGACAGAGAGAGAGAGAGCAGAGAGAGAGACAGAGAGAGGGAGAGAGAGACAGAGAGAGGGGAGAGAGAGGGAGAGAGAGAGAGAGACAGAGAGAGAGAGAGAGAGACAGAGAGAGGGAGAGAGAGAGAGAGACAGAGAGAGAGACAGAGACAGAGAGAGGGAGAGGGAGAGAGAGACAGAGACAGAGAGAGAGAGAGACAGAGAGAGAGAGACAGAGAGAGAGACAGAGAGAGAGAGAGAGAGACAGAGAGAGGGAGAGAGAGAGGGAGAGAGAGAGAGAGACAGAGAGAGAGAGAGAGAGACAGAGAGAGGGAGAGAGAGAGAGAGACAGAGAGAGAGACAGAGAGAGGGAGAGAGAGAGGGAG